>NC_143567.1:71370000-71640000 GCF_054136105.1 Typopeltis vanoorti | reverse complement strand
ATTGAAGAAGTTCAAGGGCATATCATACTACTAGGAGACCTTAATGGGCAGGTAGGGAATCAAGTAGATGAGGAAACGAAACAAGTTGGAATCACAAGGAGAAATAACCCGGAATAATAATGGAGAAAGAATAATAAATCTTTGCCTTACAAATAATTTAGTAATAGCGAATACTATGTTCAAGCATAAAGAAATACATAAGTTTACCAGGGAAGAGTCCAGTAGAAATGAAAAATCTATAACTGATTATGGCATCATAAGCAGATCGTACTGGAAGTATACAAAAAATGCAAGAGTCTATAGAGGTCCTGAAATAGGCAGTGACCACTACTTATTAGTATTGGAAACAATCCATAAAAAAAGTAGAAAAAGTAGCAAGGAAATAAATGTTAAGATAAAGAACTACAAACTAAAGAAAGAAGAAACAGCCAATGAGTATAAAAGTAAAATAGAAGAGAAGATGAAAGAAATAGAAAACGAGATATATGAAGACCACCTATAGTACAGGTTCAAAACACTTCTAGAAACAAGCAAAGAAATTTGAGGTGTAGCCTTAAATAATAAAAAGAAGAAACATAAAACACCCTGAAGAACTAAAAGAAGAAATTAAAAAGAAAAAGCAATTGTGGAAGAGATATATAACATCAAAGCTGCAGGTTGATAGAGAACTATACAACAACCAAAGAAATAAAGTTAAAATCTTAGTGAAAGAAGAGAAAAGAAAATGCTGGGATGACTTCGGAAATACTTTAGAACAAAATTTTAAAGGAAACCAAAAACTCTTCTATAATGTTTTAAGAAGAATGAGGTCAGAGAAAGAATGCCTCATTAAAGTTTATCAATGGAAAGTTACTCACAAATTCCAAAGACATCATGGAAAGATGGAAACAGTACTTCCAAGAATTATTGGAAGATGCAGGACATGGAAAAAACAGAACTCTAAGAGCAAGACATGCAAGCAAAATAGAAGATCAAAATGAGGAAATTCGTGCAAATGAACTGTTAGCAGCAATAAATAAAATAAAACTGGGAAAATCAGCAGGCCATGACCAAATAACACCAGAAATGGTAAAGAATATAGGAATGAAAGCCATAAAATTTCTTTTACACCTATTCAATGTCGTATGGAAAAAGAAAATTATTCCCAATGACTGGGAAGTAGCAATCATAATCCCTATATTTAAGAAAGGAGACAACCGTAAATGTGAAAACCATAGAGGAATTTCACTTTTAAGCGTTCCAGGAAAATCGTATGCCCGTATTTTAGAAGAAAGGCTCGGGAACCAAACAGAGGATACACTGGACGAAGTGCAATATGGTGTTTGAAAAAAAACAGAAGCATGCAGGATCTTATCTTCAGTCTTAGACAAATATCAGAGAAAACATTGGAATATGGAAAAGAACTACATGCATGTTTTATAGATTTCGAAAAGACATTTGACTGAATATCCAGACACTTAATATGGCAAACATTAAAGAAAAACAAGTTACAAGATAACTTAATAGCAGCCATACAAAGCCTCTACAAAAGTAACAGAAATTATGTAAGAACCTGTAATAATAGATCAAAAGAATCTGAAACAAATGTAGGAGTGAGGCAAGGCTGTATCCTCAGCCCTTTTCTCTTCATTATAGTAATGGATGAAATTTTAAAGGCATGCCAAATAAAAACAAAAAAGTTCAACCTAGGATACAGGAAACTGAAAGAAACTAGGATTTCACACATGGATTTTGCAGACGATGTAGTGATTCTAGCAAACAGCTGAAGATCTGCAGTACAACATCAACATTTGGTATGAAGAAACAAAGAAAAAAAATATGACCACAAATATAAATAAAACTAAAACAATGATCATATCTAGAAACCAACCAAAACACATAATAAAAATAGAGAACCATTAACTGGAACAAGTCCACTCGTTTAAATACTTGGGATCATATATACAAGAAGAAGGTAGACTAGACACAGAAATTAACAAGAGAATAACCGGGGGAACAAACCCATTCTAGGCAATGAAAGGACCACTCCTAGATAAGAAAGAAGTCACCTAGAATACCAAAATGGCAGTGTACCGCAGTGGCGTATTTAGGTATATAGGGCCAGGCCTAGAGCAGCAAATTTTGAGGGACAGCGGAAATTTCAGGGATCTCATTTTTGTAATTATATTTATATCACGAATTTACGATATAAGTATGTTATGCATGTAAATCAACATGTTCATTAAATATTGGGGGGGGGGGGGGGGGCAGCACTTTCCATGGGCCTAGGGGCAGGAAATACCTAAATACGCCACTGGTGTACCATTCAGTGTTTCTACCAACATTAACATACAGTTGCGAGTCTTGGTGTTTAACAACAGGAAACACAAACTACAAACAGTCGAAATGAAATATCTTAGGAAAGTGGCACAAAAAACAAGACTAGACCGAATAACCTTATTCGGTCTAGTCAAGTAAAGAAGACAAGTAAATCAAACTATAAGGAACAGCCTTCAAGTTGCACCTCTGAACCAATTCATAACACAAACCCAAATGAGGTGGTTTGGGCATCTTAATCGAATGGAAGAAGGAAGAATAGCAAAAACTGTATACGAAAGCCAGAAAATAGGAAAAAGAAACATAGGCAGGCCCAGGAAAAGTTGGCAAAAGGAAATTAAAGAAAAATTAAAAAAGAAGGGAATTAACTGGAAAGAAGCAAAACAACAAACCTTGAACAGGATGGCATGGAAATTTCTTTGGCAAAATCTTGAAGGTTAAAAGCACAAGAGATCACAGACAAAGAAGAAGAATAATATGCTAAATAATAAATTTTAAAATCCGGTACAGGACCTACACCCTGCTTATTAGAAGATTGAAAAAGTTACATTTAATGTCTAGAGCATGGTTTTCAGATTATTTCATATGGGAAGAAATCTCTGGTATACTCAAAAAGTTAAAGAACTCAAGTACAGACAAGTAAACCAGTTTATGCTATGAGGGAATGCAGCACAAAATGTAAGAAAACAAAGCACTGTGTAAAACTACTCAAACAAAAATCATAGGAAGATACTGGCAAGAACACAGAAAATAAATATCAGGAAGGTGGAAGATATTGAAAAAACTCAAAAATGGAGGAAATCTACTCTATACTATAAAATGATAAGCTGAAATTGGAAACGGATGTAGGCTGTAATGTTTTTGTTTAACGGTGTTTTGTCAATTTATTTGAAACGTTTTGAAACTCACGGGCTGCCCTGAGTGTCGAGTCTTCAAAAAGAAAGCCCCCTAGTACTACTATAAAAGAAATATGAGATAATAAAGGTGATATGAAAATTGACGATATTCTAAAATTTCTGAAGTGGATTTTTGAAAGATTGCTAAATGAAACCAGCAGCAGAAAAGAATGCAATCAGTAATTCAGTAATACTTGAAGGAGAAAAAGCTATCAAAAACCTGAAATGAAAGGCAGCAAATAGATGATATCTGACCAAAATACTGAAATATGGAGTTATTCAAGTCTTACAGTGGCTACACTGCATAATTCAAAATGATTGGGCAGAGGATTCAATTCCAGATGATTGGAGTAGAGTTCTCAGAGTACCCATCTATAACAAGAGAAAAAATACAATGTAAGAATTACAGAGGAATTACTCTACTGAATATTCCTGATATGATTTATACAAGTATACCTGAGAAAGAACAAAGAAAAACAGTGGAAGGGAAGTGTGGTGAAAAACAAGCTGAATTCAGGAAAATAGGAGTTGTCAGGGTTAGATTTCCACTTCATGACAAATAGTTGAGAAATCATTGGAATCTATATTTAAGTTTTGTAGATCTACAAAAGGCACACGGAAAAGATGCAAAGAGAAAATCTGTTCAAAATGCAACAGCTATGTGGTATAAATGGGATATTATATTCAGCAATGTATTATACTATATTTAAGTTGTAAGTCAGCAATCAGAATTGAAAGAGATAAAGGAAGATACTTTGATGTTAAATGAAGTGAGAGATAAGAACACACACCATCACCACTGTTTTCATCATCTATATGAATTACATTCTGAATCATCATTACCATTAATAAATTCTTGACATACCCTCAAGGAGTGTACAGGATACGACAGTACTACATGAAAAACATCCATCACCACTAACTTCCTATCTACAATTTTCTTCCAAATCAATCTGTTACCTGACAAGACTCCAACATTATCAGATCTCATATTACTGTCTTCTGAGGCATTTTTATTGTATCAATCTACTGATATTTTGGTCATCCTCTGGGTCTTTTTTCTGCCAACCTGACAGAAAACACTTGTTTCCTCTCCCATTCTGTTTAAGTGACCATACCACTTGAGATTAGCTCTGCTAACACATTCTTGGATGTTAACAATGTCAAGTTCTTTCCTAATATCCTCATTTTTAATATGATACTGCCATCGATGCCATCTGTTCACATCCTTAATCTTTCTCAGGACTCTCATATCTGTGGTCTCTAGTCTTTGGTCAAGTGTTTTATTTCTAACCCAGCTCTCAGATCCATAAGTTAAAATTGGCATGAACAGTGTTGTATACAGTTAATTTAGAGTTTTGAATAATTTCTCTCTTATTCCATATAAAATAATTCAGTTGACTTAATCCCAAACTAGCTTTGTTGATTCTGTTGCCTATTTCCATATTTATTTTACCATCTTCATTAAAAATCGTGCCTAAGTAGCTGAAATGTTTAACTTGTTCTATAGGTTCTCCATTCACAATGCAGTTGATATTTTCAATGTTTCTGCCTATTTTCATTGTCTTTGTCTCGTTATTGCTGACCTTCGTATCATATCTATTACAACATTATTCAATTTAGTTAAGGAATCTTGCAGATTTGTACCAGATTTATATAAAAGTATAACATCACCCACATAAAGTAAAAAGCCGAGATCAACATTTCCAATTTTAATATCAGATTTAATACCACTTTCCTTCATAATGTGATCCATATAGATAATTGAATAACAGAGGGGATAATGTACATCCTTGGCTGACACCAGATTTAACATTAAACCACCTTCCTGTACTTCCTTCAGTTCTAACTGCTGACTAACAACTCAAATAAAGACTAAGTATTGCTTTATATAATGCCTCATTGACACCATATAACCGTAGCGTATTGAATAGCTTCTCTCTTGGCACCTTGTCATATGCCTTTTCCAAATCGACGAAACTTAAATACAGATCTTTGTTATATTCCCATGATTTCTCACCTATTTGTTGTAAAGTGAAGATCTGATCCTGACAGCCTCTATTTGGAATCCAGTTTGTTCCTCACCAAGCTTTTCTTCCACAATCCTTCTTAACCGTTTCTCAAATATACCGGCATAAATCTTACTAGGAACACTCAATAGAGAAATACATCTGTAATTCTCACATTCAGTTTTATTTCCCTTTTTGTATATGGGTATTATGAGACCTTTAGTCCAATTATCTGGAATTTGTCCCTCTATCCAGGCCTTCTGAACTATGCAGTGTAGCCACTTTAAGACTTTTATACTTCTATATTTGAGCATTTCTGGTCGAATATCCAGTTGCCTTTTCACATTTCAGGCTTTTGATGGCTTTTTCTACTTCAAGTATGAATATGTATTCCTGATTCCTGATGCATGTCTGTTAACCATTTTACCACTGTGCTGTCATCGCTGCTTGTTTCGTTTATCAATTTTTTAAAGTAATTACTCTATACACCAAGGATATCTTTTTCTTCAGATTTCATGTCACCTTTTTCAGCACTCTTTCCTCCATTTCTGAGCTTTCTCAACAACCTCCGGAATATCTTGCCACCATGTTCTTACCAAAGTCATACCACGACGTTCGTTTAGATAGATTTATACCATATTTAGCTTTCTTACATTTGTCTCTGTATTCTCTATGTGCACAAGCTGACTTATCTGTCTGGAACTTTCGATATGCTTTCTTCTTTTCCTTCACTGCTTCTTTAACTTCTTGTGTCCACCATTGAGTCCTATTTTTTTTATCCTTGCATACAACCTCACCACATACCTATCTGCCCGAATCAATCAATCAATGTTTTCTTCAAGATTTGCCACTGAACTTCCAAGGTTTAGTTCCTGTTCTCAAACTCTTTCAGTTTTTCTTCAATAAGTTTGTGTATTTTAGTCTACAGTTCACATCTGAGAGCAGCTCAACTTTTTATTCACTATAAAACTTTTTTGCATGTTCTTCTTTTCAATAAGAAATTCAATTTTATCCTGCTCAAGACTAAATGGTAATCACTTCCAATTTCAAACCTGTGTACACTCCTGTGTCCTGCACCAGTGAGAAAACATCACTATCAATAATAACATAGTCAATGAGACTTTTCTTATTCCTTGCCTCTTCTCTCCATGTGAATATGTGGACATTTTTATGTTGGAACATTGTGTTAGTAATAACCATTCCATGTCCTGAGAAGAATTCCAACAGGTATTTGCCATTATTATTAGCTTTTCTCTTTTCTCCAAATTTTCCCAATATATTTTTGTATGTCTGACAATCATTTCCTACACTGCTATTTAGATCCCCAACAAGGATCAACTTTTCATTTTACATTGTGTCAGTTGCTTTTAAAATTCCTCCACTTCTACATTAGTAGAACCTTCTGTGGGACCATAAGCACAAATAAGTTTCATTGTTCAATTTCCTATTTTAATATTTGTCCACATCACTCTACTTGATATCGTCTGCCATTCAAGAAGATTAGCCTTGTATTTATGTTGAATACTATGGCTACTCTTTCTTTTGCTTGATTCATTGCCTGAATTTAAAATTTTGTATTTATTTCTCAGAAAGATCTCACCAGTTTTTGTCTTGTTTGTTTCAGTCACTCCTGTTATGTCGATCTAGTACTTATCCAATTCCTCAGTTAGCTCCATTTCTTTGCTTCAGTCTTCTTATGTTGATAGTACTGATCTTGAACTCTGGTGATGTTGAGTTCGGGTGTGTTTCAGGATTTGTGATTTGATTTTCATTCGGAAGGAAAGTGGTATTAAACCTGATATCAAAACTGGAAATATTAATCTCAGCTTTTACTTTATACAGATGATGTTACGCTCCTATATAAATCCAGTACAAGTTTTGAGGACTCCTGATTAAATTTAATAATAGCTACAATAAATTTGGTATGAAAATTAGCTATAAAAAGACAAAGACAATGAAAATACAAAGAAATGTTGAAACTGCATCCAGAATGGAGAACCTGTAGAGTATTTTAACTATTTAGGAACAATTTTTAGTGAACCTGGCAGATTAAATATGGCGTTAGTAATGATGGTATGGTAGGAAGCCAGCTGAATAAATTTATACAGAATGAGAGCAAAATTAATCAAGATGCTAAACTAGCTATAACAAGACAATGTTCAAATCAATTTTAACTTATAAACTCTGAGCTGGTTAGAATACTTGATAAAAGAATGAAAGCCACAAATAAGACTGGAAGAATGAACAGACGGAATCAATGGCAGTATCACATTGATAATGAGGATATTAGGAAGGAACTTCATATTGTTAGCAATAAAGAATGTATTGGCAGAACTAATCTCAGGTGGTATGGTCACTTAAACTGAACAGGAGTGGAAAGATTAGCAAAGCAAGTGTTCTTTTGCCAGGTTTGCAGGCAAAAGTCCCAGAGAAAGGCAGGTGTAGGTGAACTGATACAGTACAATGTGCCTTAGAAAACAGAAATATAGAATCTGGTAATATAGACTATATTCAAGAAGAAAGTAAGGCAACAGATAATGGACTTTGAAATGTGGTGCTATAGGAAAGCTCTGAAAATCCCACGGACAGAATATGTGACAAATACAGACGTCCAACAGAGAATAGAACACAGAGATCTTTATTCTCTGTAGGACATCTGTATTGATAGGACTTGTACTGAGAGGATCAGCAGGACAGAAGATACAAACAGTTTTAGAAGGAAAAATTATGGGAAAAGGATTAAGAAGCAAAAAACGAAGGACATGGCTTGAAGATATAAGATCATGGACAGGATCATATGGCTATGCAGAAACAAAAAGGAAAGCCACCAACAGAGAGAACTGGAAGGACATGGTGCTGCACCCTGTCACTGAGGAAGCTACATGAAGAAGAATATAGACTAACTGATTAATTTGTAAGAAAATTGTTGACAAGAAGATAATAATGATTTAATTTTTTTCGTGTAGCACGAAATAATATTACCCCCCCCCCCCCCGAGGGTACATATCAGGAAGTTTACAATGATTAAAAGTTAGCCTAATTTAAGAATTCTATTTTTCCCAATGCATTTTCCTATTTTTCAATGATGGTATAGCTACCCCTATCTGCACAGTGTATTATTGCTGTCAATTGCACTGGTTACGCTGTCTGGTTTGCATGTTTTGCAGGATGATTTCTCTGAATTTTTTTGGGAGAAACTTTCACCTTCATATGCGAACAGTTAACTCACCTTCACTTAAGAAGCTCTAATAATGCTTCTTCACATCTAGACAGGGTTCAAATTTAGTTTGTTCAGTCCAATAGTCAAAAACAACTAAGCTATGGAGGCTAACATATCAAGCTATATGTGGCTGATAGGGAAATGACATCCATCTTAGATTACAAAGCACATTACATTATAATGCTTCCCCTCCCAATGCGAATTCTCTTCTCATTAGCCTATGTTGGCAATTATGGAATTAAACAATACTGGAATCATGTCCATTGTAATATTGTTATTCAAATCCACAGCTTACACAGACTGAACAGCAGAAATTGCATACTCAGTGAGTGAAGACAAAATAACAGATATTCACTGTGTTTATCATATTTTGCTAATGTAAAATATAATGCATATAGTATATACTGTACACATAAATAAGAGATGATTATCCAGTGATGCACAATGAATCTAAAATTGAATTTCAATCAAATCATTTTTGAAGTGATGTCAAAATTGTGTTTGTCCCTTTACCCCCCCCCCATTCCAGAAGAAATCCCCAAGTGCCAATAAAGTGCCTTAAAGGTCTAAAATTCTGGAAAAGTGTGCTTATTTATATATTTAAAAAAAAATTAAACTTTTCTTCCAACATACAGGATTACCAGAACATACAATATGTTAATACAGTTGTTCAAGGGGTCATAAGCTGATTATCCTTAGTATGATGGTACTGCAAGGGAAATAAGGGTTAAGATAATCCAGAAGCCATGTTGTGGAGACCAAACATGGAACTTTTTTTAAGCCACTCCAAGCCTCCAATCAGACGGATGAGGTGTTCTTGTACCAGGTGATATTTATCTATCATCTACTCAACTGGAGAGGGGATACCAATCCACTAAGCTAACAAAGCTGACAAAATGTCATGAAGGTTACTGTAAAAACACCTAACTCGTCAAAACTACAAGGGAGAAATTTCTCATCATCATCGAATTCCTGACATGTACCCTCAAGAGGTGTACAGGATATGATAGTACTACATGAAAAATTCATATCATTACTAACTTCCTATCTACATCTTTTCCTCCAAATTAGTCCGTAACTTGTCAAGACTCCAATATTATCATTATCAGATCTTATATTTCTATCATCTAAGGCACATTGTGCCATATCGTTCCACCTATATCTTGGTCTTCCTCTGGGTCGTTTTCCTGCCAACCTGGCAGAGAACACCTGTTCTGCTAATCTTTCCTTGCCCATTCTGTTTAATTGACCATACCACCTGAGATTAGCTCTGCTAATGCATTCCTGGATGCTGACAATGTCAAGTTCTTTCCTAATATCCTCATTTTTAATATGATATTGCCATTGATGCCATCTGTTCACGCCTCTAATCTTTCTCAGGACTCTCATATCTGCGGTCTCTAGTCTTTGGTCAAGTGTTTTACTTCTGACCCAGCTCTCAGATCCATAACTTAAAAATGGTTTGAACACTGTCTTGTATACAGCTAATTCAGTGTTCCGACTAATTTCTTTCTTATTCCATATGAATTTATTCAATTGACTTCCCACGATACCAGCTTTGCTGATTCTGTTGTCTATTTCTATATTTAGTTTACCATCTTCAGTAAAAATTGTGCCTAAGTTGCTGAAATGTTTTACTTGTTCCACAGGTTCTCCATTCACAACACAGTTGACATTTTCAATGATTCTGCCTATTTTCATTGTCTTTGTCTTTTTATTGCTGACCTTGATACCATATCTATTACAACAGCTATTCAATTTAGTCAGAGAATCTTGCAGACTTGTAGCAGATTTATTTAGAAGTATAACATCATCCGCATAAAGCAAAGAGCTGACATTAACATCTCCGATTTCGATATCATGTTTAATACCACTTTCCTTCATAATGTGATCCATATAGAAAGTGAATAACAGAGGGGATAATGTACATCCTTATCTCACACCAGATTTAACATTAAACCATATTCATGTACTTCCTCCAGCCCTAACTGCTGTCTTACAACTCAAATAAAGTTAAGTATTGCTTGATATAATGCCCCATTGACACCATGTAACTGTAGCGTATTGAATAGCTTCTCTCTTGACACCTTGTCATATGCCTTTTCCAGATTGGCAAAACTTAAATACAGATCTTTTTTATATTCCCATGCTTTCTCAACTATTTGTCATAAAGTGAAGATCTGATCCTGACAGCCTCTATTTGCCTGAATCCAGCTTGTTCTTCACCAAGCTTTTCTTCCACAATTTTTCTCAACCATTTCTCAAGTATGCTTGCGACACTCAGTAGGGAAATAGCTCTGTAATTCTCAGATTTAGTTTTATTTCCCTTTTTATATATGGGTACAATTACAGCTCTACTCCAATCATCAGAAATTCGTCCCTCTATCCAGGCTTTCTGAACTATGCAGTGCAGCCACTGTAAGACTTTTATACCACTTTATTTCGGCATTTCTGGTCAAATATCATTTACTCCTGCTGCCTTTCCACATTTCAAGCCTTTGATGGCTTTTTCTAATTCAAGTACGGATATATATATTCCTGACTGTATGCCTGTTGAGTGTTTTTTTACCACTGTGCTATCACTGCTTGTTCCATTTAGCAATTTCTTGAAGTAATTACTCCATACTTCAAGGATATCTTTTTCTTCAGATTTCTTGTCACCTTTATCATCTCTAACTCCTTTTACAGCACTCTTTCCTCCATTCCTAAGCTTCAACAACCTCCAGAATATCTTACCACCTTCTTGATATTTATTTTCTATGTTCTTGCCAAAGACCTTCCATAACTTTTGTTTAGCTAGTTTTACACAGTGTTTTGCTTTCTTACATTTGTCTCTGTATTCTCTAAGAGCCAAAGCTGACTTATTTGCGAGGAACTTTTGATAAGCATTCTTCTTTTCCTTCACTGCCTCTTTAACTTCCTGTGCCCAACATGGAGTTCTGATTTTTCTATCCTTGCAGACAACCTCACCACATACCTCTCTGGCTGAATCAATCGGGGTTTTCTTCAACGCTTGCCAATGAATCTCCAAGGTTTGCCTCCTGTTCTCAAACTCTTTCATTTTTTCTTCAATAATCTTTGCGTATTTTAGTCTACAGTTCACATCTAAGAGCTGTTCAACTTTTATTCGCTTTAAAACTTCCTTACAATGTTTTCTTTTCAATATGAAATTCAATTTTATCCTGCTCAAGACTAAATAGTGATCGCTTCCAATTTCAAATCCTCTCGTACACTCTGGTGTCCTGCGCCAGGGAGAAGACATCACTATCAACAATAACATAGTCAATGAGACTTTTCTTATTCCTTGCCTCTTCTCTCCATGTGAATATGTGCACATTTTTATGTCATGGTGTTAGTAATAACCAGTCCATATCCTGAGTAGAAATCCAATAGATATTTGCCATTATTATTAGCTTTGCTCTTTTCTCCAAATTTTACGAAAATATTTTTGTATGTCGCACATTCATTTCCTACTGTGATTTAGATCCCCAACAAGGACCATCTTTTCCTTTTTCATTGTGTCAGTTGCTTTTCTAAAGCATCAAAAAATTCCTCCACTTCTACCATAGTAGAACCTTCTTTGGGACCATAGGCACAAATAAGTCTCATTGTCCAGTTCCCCATTGTCATATTTGTCCACATTATTTGCCTACTTGAGACTGCCTGCCATTCAAGAAGATTAGCCTCGTATTTTGTGTTGAATACTATGGCTACTCCTTCTTTTCCTTGATTGTCATTGCCTGAATATAACATTTTGTATTTATTGCTCAGAAAGATCTCACCAGTTTTTGTCTTTTTTGTTTCAGTCGCCCCTATTATGTCGATCTGGTACTTATCTAATTCCTCAGCTAGCTCCATTTCTTTGCCATTCAGGCTTCTTTTGTTGATAGTACCGATCTTTAACTCTGGTGATGTTGAGTTGGGGTTTGTTTTCAGATTTGTTCCAGTAGCTGACTTATCGCTGTTTGCCCTGGTTCCCTGGTGAAAACAACGGAGGCCTTGTTTAACCGGGCAACGCCCCCGCCGGCATGAAATTTTGTCGTGTTGTACCATCATTTTGTATATTAGTTTAAGCCCAATAAGAATACAATTTGGTTGGCTAAATTCCAAATTGCCAGCCCATCCTTGTTCGTTCAGTATCCAGGTAGAGACCCAACATTGTGCACCACGAGAAGGTGAGGATTAGACATTAGGTCAGAAGCCCTGGTCGGTTCTCCGCATTCCTTTAAAGGCTATGTGGAGGACTCCTCTCAGTTATACAGCTTTGACCCTTTGTCTTATAAAAAAACATCACAGCGAAGATAGTGAAAGTTCTAAAAACAGTACAAATTAAAACTTGATTTCACACCTATACAAAAAAAAGTCTCCATGTTGTTCTGATCATCCAAACAGTCTCATTCTAATCTAAAGAGAGCAAAAGTATATAAAGTTTTCTCTGCATGCAGTATCTGCTAAATTAGACAGATGAGGTGCTCTGATTAGATCAGTATAAAAGAACATCTGAAAGATGTTGAAAAACAGCAGGCACACAAATTGGGATTAGCATTTCATATCGCCAAAGACAAACAGCAGTTCTTTGGTAGCACACAGGAAAGTCATATACTGAATTCAACAAATATATACACAGGTTTAAAGAAGCTGAAATGCTACATTGTTCAACCCTGTGTAATAAAAAACAAGGTCTCATTTTAAACCAACTTTGGCTGACATCAAAGACCTGCATAGATGTGAATTAGGATATGATAGTCATTATATAACACACCATAATAATGAGCCACACATCTGACATCTCAATGCTATGTTCACCACCTAGTTAAAGTTCATTCTATGTATGATAGTTGATCCAAGCTTTTTTTTTTCCTTTGAAATTTTTAATTTATCTGAATGTATATATGCAATTAGGTATATGAAAATGACTGACTGATTTCTTTCTTGATGTTTCTTATTCACAGTTCATGCTTTATACACCATAATAATTATTACTGCCTAATATTACTTGAAATCATAAATTACAGGTTATTTGAAAGATCATTATTAAATGTACTGCCACAACTATCTATAAACACCGCAATACTGAATAGGCAGCTTTTAAGGCAGACAGACATACAGGGGATATTGCAATCAGGTAATATCGTTAACATATATAAAATCAGTAATCCTTTCTTTTAGGGTTACACGGTGATCAGCATTCATTTTAAAAATTTTATGGAATTAACAACCGTGTTAAAAAAACTTTCTTATTTTCCCGACGTTTCGATCTTCACATCAAGATCATCATCTGGAGTGTACATAAGTATACAGAACAAGCTGAGTTACATCATTAACTGTAAGCTAGAGAAACAATGATTTGATCACATGTTATTCTACTGGCGTGACCTCTGGTGAAAAAAAATAAAAAAATAAATAAAATAAAAAGTTTTACATCAAGCTAAATTCAATTTTTACAATGATGGTTTTTAGATGGTTTTCTTTCAGAAACAATTGGTGTCCTATTTTTAGTAATACAATTCCCATTTTTGATTTACAATACTTGATTTTCTACAGTCCTGTTTATAGTTTTTCTTGGTGAGGAAGGTCGAATATATACCTTCCATATGTTTGGGATTTTTAAACCATCACTGTTGTTCAGATTGGGGTGGTTGCTGATAATCTCGCAGGCTTCCTTGAATTTCCGTTCATACCATGTTCTAGTGTGATGTAGATAGCCGGTGGTTTTCCAGTCAATTCTGTGTAAGGTATTCAGGGCATGATCAGAAAGGCCAGCTTCACCATAATTATTATATTTAATGTGTCGTTTATGTTCTTTTTTGTATAATAGGAATAGTGCATCCTGTTTCTCCTTCCTCACCAAGAACAACTATAAACAGGACTGTAGAAAATCCAGTATTGTAAATCAAAAATAGGAATTGTAATACTAAAAATAGGACACCAATTGTTTCTGAAAGAAAACCCATCTAAAAGAATGTTTATTCCTGTCATTGTAAAAATAGAATTTAGCTTGATGTAAAAATTTTTATTTTATTTTATTTTTATTTATTTATTTTTTTAATTTTTTTTTTTCACCAGAGGTCACGCCAGTAGAATAACATGTGATCAAATCATTGTTTCTCTAGCTTACGGTTAATGATGTAACTCAGCTTGATCTGTATACTTATGTACGCTCCAGATGATGATCTTGATGTGAAGATCGAAACGTCGGGATAATAAAAAAGTTTTTTTAACACGGTTGTAAATTCCATAAAATTTTTAAAATGAATGCTGATCACCGTGTAACCCTAAAAGAAAGGATTACGATAATTCATGGAGATTCGACCCACAAGCGATGTAACCAATACGGTAAGCTGAAGATCCAAGTTTCAAATTTGATCAATCGAGTGGCGTTTTTAAAATGGTGTAGGGACAGTTATATCACTCCTAACTGCATCAGGCTAAAGAGAAAATTCACTTCAACAAAGGCACAAAGAATATACCACCACATGGAGAAAGCACTACTGAGAGAGCAGATCCAAGCTACCAGAAAGAACCTAGCCGCTACACAAAACCAGCTACTAAAAGAAAAAACGGAGCTGTCTAGCTAATTAAACGCAGGAATCTGGATAATCCTAGAAAGGATTACGGACAACACAGCAAACCACATCCAACAAACGAAGAAAGAAAACCTAATTTCCAAATTTCAAAGACTAAAAGAACGACAAAACCAGCCGCCATATTCAAAGTTTGCCACAGTGAACAAGAACTACCAACCAGAAGCAAGAAACAACAGGAGCCACCAATCACCCACAGGTATCAATAAAATAATTAACCTATCTAACCATGCTCTAAACAAAGACCAAATCTCTATACTTAACAAAGGTTTAAATTTTGCTATAGCACCAAAAACGATAGACAAACTTGAAGTTATTTGTAATATGGAAAGAGGCCTAAGATTTATACCTAATAACATAGCAGACAAAATACGTATAGAAACTGTGAACATTTTAAACCATAACAAAACAATAACAAGCAACATAACTAAACAAGAATTAACAGCGATAAAATCACTTAAAACAAATCCGAACATGGTAATAACCAGAGCCGATAAAGGAAATGCCACTGTCATTTTAAACCGTACCACTTATATAGAAAAAATGAATCTGCTGGTCTCTGACAATAACACATACAAACTAGTTAACTACAACCCAACTAATAGAACAAAAAACAAAATGGAGAAACTACTTAAATCAATTACCACATGGCCCGAAGATACAATAAAAAAACTGTTCCCTCATTACACACGCTCCCCTAGAATTTATGGACTACCAAAAATTCATAAAGAAAACACCCCGCTAAGACCTATCGTTGAAGGAATTGATAGCCTGATGTATCACTTAGCCAAAAAATTAGCGGCAACACTCAAGGAGTTGGTAGGTCATTCCCCCTCCTATATCAAAAACACAAAACACTTCACAAACATCATCAAAGACATTACATTAGAAAAAGATGATCTATTAGTCAGTTTTGACATCTCTGCCCTCTTTACGAATGTCCCAATCAATGACACAATCCTTCTCCTACAAAACAAATTCCCTCCAGATATCACGGCGCTTTTTGTGCATGTATTACGGTCGGGTTATTTTATATGGCAAAACGTCTTCTACTTACAAAAAGAAGGCACAGCCATGGGCTCGCCATTATCCCCCCTATTGCTAACTTTTACATGGAACATTCTGAGCAACTTGCCCTAGATTCCTTCCCTCTAAAACCCAAAGTCTGGCTTAGATACGTTGACGATGTTTTCGCAATCTGGTCCCATGGTGCCAGACATTAGACACATTCCTTAGCCACCTAAACAAACAACACAAACACATACAGTTCACAATTGAAATTGAAAAACACAACACACTTCCGTTTCTAAATATACTTATCACACGTCTTCCCTCAGGCAATCTTTCCTTCACTGTTTACAGAAAACCGACACATGCGGGACAATATATACACATAAACTCCTACCACCACCACCCAACACGAAAACTAGGTGTCATCAACACGCAAAAACAGAGCTCAGACGATTTGTTCCAGTGAACAGGCACTGAAAGACGAGTTTAAAATTATCAGTAATAACCTACAAACAGAGTACTACAAAAGTACAACCTCAAAGCCACCTTTAAACCTCCTGCAAAATTAAAAAACTTACTCAACTCATCCAAAGACCCACTCCCTCCACTAGCTCACCCTGGAGTATACCGGATTTATTGTACTTGCAACATACCATATATAGGAGAAACAGAACGCACAATTCCTATTAAAAAGGAACATAAATGATATATGAAATACAGGGTGTTCGGGATAAATTTGACAGTTTCGTAAGGAAAAAGAAAATCTTCTTTGTATCTATTAAATTTAATGAATTGACAAAAAAACATTACAGGCAGAGTTAATTACAATACTATCAACAAGATTTACTCAAAATAACCACCATTAGCATCGATCACAGCTTCAATTCTGCTTCGGAACCTCGAACAAGCTGATGCTACAGTCTCCCTGGGAAGGGCCGCAAAAACTGTTTTAATTTTATCCATTAACTGGGCTTTTGTATTACTGGAAGTGCGATTGGTGTCTTTTTCAACTGCGCCCATACAAAATAATCCATGGGGTTAAGGTCTGGGGAGTTTGGAGGCCAAACATTTGGACTGGTGAAGTCGTAGAAATTTTCAGACAACCATTTTTGACTTTTCCCAGAGGTGTGGCAAGGGGCCGAATCCTGCTACCATACATACGGCCTACCATTGGCTACCCTTGTTATCCAGGGCTTGACTACAGTTAGCAACTCCACGAACAAAGCCCGAATTCCAATGCCAGGGTTCTTCAACACCTGTTCCTGCAGATTTGCGAGGAATTTTGCTGTACGAACGCAATCAGATCGTCTGCTAGGGATCTTTCTTCTTGCTACATCCTCGTAGTCACCATTGCAAGTCTCTAGTTCATGCCTGATT
Organism: Typopeltis vanoorti; assembly: GCF_054136105.1. Taxonomy (NCBI): domain Eukaryota; kingdom Metazoa; phylum Arthropoda; class Arachnida; order Uropygi; family Thelyphonidae; genus Typopeltis; species Typopeltis vanoorti. Next base: position 71,622,587 of record NC_143567.1, on the reverse strand, counting down.
GTTTTTACTGTATTCAGGGAGCATTGGGCAGCAGTCGTAATATCCTTATTTTGATGGCGGGCACGAATCATCATGATACAAGTTATTCTCTTCCATGATTCAGGTGGGTTCCAGCTATCCATCCTTTCTGACATCTTGTATATGAATGAAGAAGGGTCCAAACTTTTAAATGAAGAGAAGTGTGTGTTAATACATGTAACTTACGGAAAAATATAATTAATTATAAATATGTCAAATTTATCCCGAACACCCTGTATAATAATTATGGTGAAGCTGGCCTTTCTGATCATGCCCTGAATACCTTCAACAGAATTGACTGGAAAACCACCAGCTGTCTACATCACACTAGAACATGGTATGAACGGAAATTCAAGGATGCCTGCGAGATTATCAGCAACCACCCCAATCTGAACAACAATGATGGACTAAAAATCCCAAACATATGAAAGGTATATATTCGACCTTCCTCACCAAGAACAACTATAAACAGGACTGTAGAAAATCCAGTATTGTAAATCAAAATTAGGAATTGTAATACTAAAAATAGGACACCAATTGTTTCTGAAAGAAAACCATCTAAAAGAATGTTTGTCATTGTTACACTAGAACATCACACTAGAACATGGTATGAACGGAAATTCAAGGAAGCCTGCGAGATTATCAGCAACCACCCCAATCTGAACAACAATGATGGTTTAAAAATCCATTGTAATTGTAATTTTTCCAATGATGTCATTCCAAAAATAGAATTTAGCTTGATGTAAAAATTTTTATTTTATTTATTTATTTTCCCACCAGAGGTCACGGCAGTAGAATAACGTGATCAAATCATTGTTTCTCTAGCTTACAGTTAATGATGTAACTCAGCGTGTTCTGTATACTTATGTACGCTCCAAATGATGATCTTGAAGTGAAGATCGAAACGTCGGGATAATAAAAAAAGTTTATTTAACACGGTTGAAAATTCCATAAAATTTTTAAAATGAATATATAAAATCAGCACACATGAAATGAACAATAGCTGCTTTCAGCAGTCAAAGACACTGTGAAAGCAAGGTGTTCTGCTCAAATTTCTGAAAAGAATAGCCAATGCAAAACTTATAAATCATAATATGAGCTTTTCCTAGCATGCCGTTATTAATACATAAGTTTTGGGGAGTAGAAATTTGGAAACTAAATACTGCACTAGCACTTCCACAAGCAAAAATTGTGCTCCATTACGACTAAATGGAATCCTACACAAAAAGCAGACATACATCTATAGCACTCCATAAGAATAGTTACTCGAAAAATCATTTTCACTCGTCAACAAAAGCTGCTACAAAACAACACTGCACCACCACCATAGATTATATAATAAAGGAGAAAACTTCATTATCATCAAATTCCTAATATATACCTTCAAGGGGTGTACAGGATATGATAGTACTACATGAAAAATTTACATCATTACTAACTTCCAATCTACAATTCTCCTCCAAATCAATCTGTTACCTGTCAAAACTCCAATATTATCAGATCTTATATTTCTATCTTCTAAGGCACTTTTTACCGTATCAACCCACCTATATCTTGGTCTTCCTCTATGTTTTTTTTCCTACCAACCTAGCAGAGAAAACTTGTTTTGCTAATCTTTCCTCTCCCATTCTGCTTAAGTGACCATACCACCAGAGGTTAGCTCTGCTAATGCATTCCTGGATGCTGACAATATCAAGTTCTTTCCTAACATCCTCATTTTTAATATGATATTGCTGTTGATGCCATCTATTCATGAATTTCACATGTTTTACTTCTAACCCAGCTCTCAGATCCATAAGTTAAAATTGGCTTGAATACTGTCTTCATCTCATCTTCTTTTTGTACCCTCTTTTAACTTATGGTGTGGAGGGTTTATTAATCATCAGAACTCAAACCGTTCACAGGATAAGGTGGTTAGCCCAATGCCCCAGTGTGTCCTTTGTCCTGAGTTCGAAAGGCCGGTTTGCCTGCTTTACGGGATGAAAAACCTCAGGATAAACTGTACTGTCCAAGCCCAAGACCGGCTAACTTGGCTATGGTTGAGGAAGATCCTTTAGCTCCTCAGATCACCGACGGGAATCGAACCTAGGACACTCCTTCCACAGGCATATGGTTGTGAAGCACACAGCCACTAGGCTAACCGCATAGACAACACTGTCTTGTATACATCTAATTTAGTGTTCTGGCTAATTTCTCTCTTATTCCACATAAATGTAGTCAGTTGACTTCCTACCTTACCAGCCTTGTTGATTCTGTTGTCTATTTCTATATTTAATTTACCATCTTCACTAAACATCGTGCCTAAGGAGCTGAAATGTTTTACTTGTTCCACAGGTTCTCCATTCACAACGCAGTTGATATTTTTAATGTTTCTGCCTATTTTTATTGTCTTTGTCTTGTTATTGCTGACGTTCGTACCATATCTATTTCAACAGTTATTCAATTCAGTCAGGGAATCTTGCAGACTTTGTAGCAGATTTATTTAGAAGTATAACAACATCATCCACGTAAAGCAAAGAGCTGAGATCAACACCTACAATTTTGATATCAGGTTTAATACCACTTTCCTTCATAATGTGATAAATATAATGAATAAGAGAGGGTGTTCAGAGTAAGAGAGAATATCAATTAATCATTGATATTATACATCCTAGTTTGATACCAGATTTAATATTAAACCACCTTCCTGTACTTCCTTGAACTCTAACTGCTGACTTACAACTCAAATAAAGACTAAGTATTGCTTGATATATTGCCCCATTGTACCATATAACTGTAGAGTATTGAATAGCTTCTCTCTTGGCACCTTGTCATATGCCTTTTCCAGATCTATAAAACTTAAATACAGAACTTTGTTATATTCCCATGATTTCTCAACTATCTGTTGTAATGTAAAATTCTGATCCTGACAGCCTCTATTTGGGCTAAATCTAGCTTGTTCTTCACCAAGCTTCTCTTGCACAATTCTTCTCAACCGTTTCTCAGTATACTTGCATATATCTTACCAGGAACACTCAGTAGAGAAATACCTCTGTAATTCTCACATTTAGTTTTATTTCCCTTTTTATATATGGGCACAATTAGAGCTCTACTCTAATCATCGTTAATTCGTCCCTCTGTCCAGGCTTTCTGAACTATGCAGTGCCGCCACTAAGACTTTTATACCACTATATTTCAGAATTTCTGGTCAAATATCATCTACTCCTGCTACTTTTCCGCATTTCAGACTTTTGGTGGCTTTTTCTACTTCAAGTATGGATATGTATTCCGGACTACATGCCTGGTCAGTGTTTTTTACCATTGTGCTGTCATCACTGCTTGTTTCATTTAGCAATTATTCGAAGTAATTACACCATACTTCAAGGATGTCTTTTTCTCCTGTTTTCATGTCACAGTTATCATCTCTAATTCCTTTTAAAGCACTCTTTCTTCGATTTTTGAGCTTCTTCAACAACCTCCAGAATATTTTGCCATCTTCTTGATATTTATTTTCTATGTTCTTGCTAAAAGTCCAAAAGTTCCTGGCAAATAAATCAGCTTGTGCTCTTAGAGAATATAGAGACAAATGTAAGAAAGCTAAACACCTTGTAAAACTGGCCCCATGACTTTTGCTTAGCTAGTTTTACACAGTGTTTAGCTTTCTTACATTTGTCTCAGTATTCTCTAAGAGCAAATGATTTATTTGCCAGGAACTTTTGATATGCTTTCTTCTTTTCCTTTACTGCCTCTTTAACTTCCTGTGTCCACCATGGAGTCCTATTTTTCTATTCTTGCATACGACCTCAACACATGCCTATCTGCCCGAATCAATCAATCAATCAATGTTTTCTTCAGGATTTGCCACTGCACCTCCAAGGTTTAGTTCCTGATCTCAAACTCTTTCAGTTTTTCTTCAATAAGTTTGTGTATTTTAGTCTACAGTTCACATCTGAGAGCTGCTCAACTTTTTATTCACTTTAAAACTTTTTTACATATTCTTCTTTTCAATATGAAATTCAATTTTATCCTGCTCAAGACTAAATGGTGATCACTTCCAACTGCAAATCCTCTGTACACTCTGGTGTCCTGCACCAGGGAGTAAACATCACTATCAACAATAACATAGTCAATGAGACTTTTCTTGTTCCTTGCCTCTTCTCTCCATGTGAATATGTGGACATTTTTATGTTGGAACATTGTGTTAGTAATAACCATTCCATGTTCTGAGCAGATATCCAACAAAAACGAAAAGAACAAAGCATTATTATTAGCTTTGTTCTTTTCTCCAAATTTTCCCAAAAAAAATTTTTGTATGTATGACAATCGTTTCCTACTCCGCTATTTAGATCCCCCACAATTTTTCATTGTGTCAGTTGCTTTCTCTAAAGCCTCAAAAAATACCTCCACTTCTATCTTAGTAGAATCTTTTGTGGGACCATAGGCATAAATAAGTCTCATTATCCATTTCCACATTCTCATATTTGCCCACAACACTCTACTTGATATCATCTGCCATTCAAGAAATTAGCCTCGTATTTAGTGTTGAATATTATGGCTACTTCTTCTTTTGCTTGATTCATTGCCTGAATATAAAATTTTGTATTTATTGCTCAGAATGATCTCACCAGTTTTTGCCTTTTTTTTTTTTTTTCCATCGTCCCTATTATGTCAATGTGGTATTTATCCAATTCCTTAGCTAGCTCCATTTCTTTGCCATTCAGGCTTCTTATGTTGATAATACCGATCTTGAACTCTGGTGATGTTGAGTTGGGGTAGGTTGTAGGATTTGTTAGGTTTCAGGAGAAAACTTATGAACTTATAACGTATTAACTAACTCAAGACTGAGTCTAGAAGCTTGTCTGAAAGCATACATTCAGCTTCACAGGAAAAAATAAAAATAAATAATATATCCCATGCCAAAACCTAGAACTGATGCAGTCTGACCTCAACGAGAACTCAATACCAGACATCCTATACCATACCAGCAGGTTTTCAAAATTCTCTCTAAGCATCTATAGACAAACCGTATCATCTCCTGTACAAATGAAGTCAGCCTGGCAATGCAGACTGTGAAACATGAAATTACCATGTTATTTAGAGAACCATTTACAGTCATTCATAGGAACACTACTAGTCCTACAAATAACTCCGTTATTTAAACTTACATAATTATCTCGATGAAGATATAGAGATAGAAAATTTAGCAAGATATATATATATATATATATATATATATATTCCCCATCCCCTACTTTGTCCATCTTTCTTTCTCGCTCCCCACTTTTCTTTGCATTTCAACACTATTTTCTTAAAACTACATCTGTAAGGTAATGTTCTATATTTTAGTATGTACACTTGTAAATAGATTACTGGTATTTTCTGATGAAAATTTAATTCCGACTGCATTGCCACCAGTTATGTTTTATTATTATTTTTTTTTTATTTCTTATTTGATTTCCATTTTACTACTGATGTCTCATGCTGTATCAGTACTGCTTTCTATTGCCTTAATGCAGGTATATTGCATGTCAGTATTTCTGAGCTATTCTATGCCTAGAAATCTCACATCGCACTAAATTATGTTACTATTACAACAAGTTTAAGTAAACAAAAATCACACATCCTGGTCAACCTATACACACTACTGTTCTCCACAACTATAAGGCACTGCAACAATTGATAGTCCACATTCTTCAAGTAGTTAACAAATTAATGTTGAATTTCCAAGTCTCTTGAAAAGATATTCAACTATTTACTTATTTAACACTATACTACATACACGTGCACATAACATGCTACATACAAATAAATGCTGGACACAAATTCTACCTCTTTTGACAAGAAATGACATATGTTGCTCAAACTACATACTAACCCTCTTTCTAAAAGCAATACTGAACCAGCAGCACTTTCCAATAATCCTCCTAAGCACTCAAGTGTTTCTGCTTCAGCTAGATTGATTTCATCTAACAAAATCCAGTCTCCTTGTTTCATTGACTTAATCAAACTACCCTGCAAATAACAAGAAATTACACCAAAGTTTAATAAATTTAGTTTAATCCTTTATCCGAGTGTGTGCAAACAAAGTTTGCGCCTCAAAGTATCTTCAGGACTGGGGTAAAGTGGTACAATGCCGGGCAACTCCTTGCAAAGGTGGAGCAAGCTACCAGCACTCCTATCTCAGTATCTCCCATAATGCAAAACACATATCCGCAAGGAGATGTGTTGTGCCACTTTACCCCAGTCCTGAAGATACTTTCAGGCGCAAACTTTGTTTGCACACACTTGGATAAAGGATTAAACTAAATTTATTATAGTCTGACCAAGTGAAAAATAAACTTTCACTTTCTACACCAAAGTTATACAAATATTTACAAAAAATATATATATATATATATTTTAATTATTATCTGAATCTTTGTTTTAGATTTTTCCTGAAAAAAGATATATTATTTAAATCTTTTTTTCAGGCAAATTTTTTCAAAATATTAAAAGTTATATATCTGGTAGTTTACATTGTTTATATTAATGCTGTTAATAAGTAAATGAAATTATTTATGGTTATAAATGATTACTATTCTTGATCAACTGAAGACAAAGTCAGTTCCATCAGCAGAAAAGGTCATGGCATCAGTGTTTTGGGATACTAAAGGATTTTGTTTATTAATTATCTTGAAAAGGGTAAAAGCAGTAAATGCTTCCTAAGAAAATCTTTCAGCGCAATTTTTTTGCCATTAAGAAGACAGTTATTCAGTTTCTGAAATGCTGTTAAAATTCCACACTAACAAAAAGAAATCCAAAGCAAACTTCATAGGAAACAAATGGAAAACAAAGCCTGCCACTTGCTGAAGTGGCATTCTGATCCCTCACCAAGACTATTAGGGACAACTTCTGCCCTTCCATTTTCTCACCTCTCTCACCCTACATATGATACACTAGTATCATTGCCTAAAGAAAAGTCAGACCTCTTGGCATTACTAATTTCCTCCAACTCTTGTTTAGATGACAAAAGCAACTCCCTTCCATTATTCCATAAACTGCCCCACAACATGCATCCTCTGATCTTTTGCCATAAAGATAACAGAAAAATACTAAATAGTCCTGACACTAATAAGGTGCCTCCAATTGTAGCAAAAGCTCATGCTCCAGATTAACACCCATCCTGTATTTCCTTGGGGGGGGGTCAGGCACATCAATCCAGCTAGCAAATATTATCCACTGTATTGTCTCAGTGCTTGTGGGGATAACAGAGAGAATCATTAACAGCCAATTACATCACTATTTGGAGAATCACTATGTAATTAATAATCAGTAATGTGATTTCTGTCACTTACTTGATAGCAGATCCTTCGCTAATTTTACTCACCTTAAGACACATGTCATGGAAAAGTTTGGGGGAACTCACTAACACCATCACCATGACAAACAGTGAATGACCAGAGAGGAAGTTAGCAACCCAATTACAGAGGGCAACAGGTAGATAAAAGAATAGAAGTTTGTTTAGCAGGCCTTGATGCCAGAAATGATCAAAAGAACTGGAAATGTCAAGAGCAACAGCACAAGTTTCTCCAAACCTTTCCATTGCACATGGCCAGTGGTGAGTGAGGTCAGATACGCATTTGAATGGCAGAATCCATACTGGTGATTGCTGATTAATTGGTATGCCTCTAGGTAGTGAAAAAATTGGCAATCAATGACTTTCCAGTATTTTGGAGAGGACTAAGGTGATGACAATTGGTCAGTAGTTTAACAGTAGACTTCTATCTCCTTTTTTTTCGGAATAGGCTGGATTCCTGATTGCTTCAACATGTTGTGATAAGTATAAGAGATTGTACACAAGATACTGGATGGGCATTGGCTCTAGAGCACAATGTTTGAGAACTGGAGAGATGCAATCAGGACCAAGAGACTTTTTAGTGTCCAAGTTATTTATCAATGTTCTGATTAAGAGGTGATTTCCCTTGGTCATCAATGCTCAAAGAAAAGAGCAATGCTAGGAAGTCAGCTTTATCTTTGGGTGGTGAAGTAAAAATGGTGCCATCAGGATGAAAGGTGGAAGTGCACGTGAGAAACAGTTGCACCCAATGGCCTTAGCAAGGGACCAGAAAGTGCAGCTTCTATTTGAACAGAAAATCTGATTAAGTTTGGCATCATAGTCTTCTTTGCCAGGCTGCTAATTTGTAATCCCTTCCCCCTGACCTTTCTGATTGAATTGCCAGCTTCTGTGGTCATTCCATTCAGATGCTTTCCTCTAAACATTTTTTTCTGTCAATGCTTCACCTGCACTCTTCTACCCTAGCACATTCCATTCCTATTCTTCATTTATAAAACCTTGTAGTGCTCAAATGATATATGCTGCAAGTTCTATGACCAATGCCTTAAGCACTGATCTCCTCCCCATTCTCCAAGGTTGAAGATAATTTCCTGAATTTCAATGCTACCAAAACTCAAACCTGTCTTATTTCTTGGAAGAAAGATTTTGCTTCACCCTCTCCCGCACTTTTGATAACATTCTGGATGTTTTCTCTTCTTGCACTGACATTCACATAGCATCTGGGCCTATCTTCAGCTTTTAAAAAAAAAAAAGTTCAACCATTACCTCTATTCTGCCCAATCATAATACTTCATAAACCTCCAAATACATTCAATACATTCAACCTTTGGATATTGTTCTCTCATTATAATGCTGTTCTATTTCTCTGTTTATGAATTATACCTTTTATAGGCATTTCCATGGGCACTATTCTATTGAAAAGACCCACCTCCATTTCTCCACTTTCCTGTAATCAAGTGTGAAAGTAAGCGGCTGTTAATCAACATCTGTGCACAGTTCGGCTCCAAACTTACTGAACCAAGTTCTCATCCTTTTACTTTGTCCCATATTCCCTAGTTCTTCAGAAGTGCTTACAATGAATACAATTTCCAATCTTCAAGAAACATGTTAGCAGATTCCTTTCTTCTTTCTAATACCTAGCTCCACAGCACTGTTGTCTTATAAGACTTATGATGGTGAGAGTATGCTGTATTATGAAAATAAAAACTGTTTTGTTTTTTTTTTCCCCAAAAGTTACCAAGCTACTAAAATCAGTTCAGGACCTATACATTGATGTAAAAAAGTTTTGTTTACTTTTTATAAAATTTCTAAATTAATAAAAAAGACAAATATTCTGTAAGGACTAGGCAATATTAGAAAACAAATTCATGAAAAAGAGTTAAGTGGTTTTTAGTGTATTTACCAATACATTTGTAGATATATATATTGCTACTTTCCATTACAACATCAATACCGATCAGACCAATGAAGATACAAAAAATAATTTGATATATGAAACAATAATAAGAATAGCAAAGCTCGTTGAGTGATGGTGTTATTCCACTTCTCTAATCAGAGGCTAAGTTAAATGGCTAAAATAAAATTTATAATTCAAATTTAAAGAGTAATTTAAAAGATTTACCTGGTTGTATATTTTTAGAAAGCAGATGTTCAAAACCAGACTTGATTGAATTAAAACATATGGTAAGAGAAAGGTGTTGAAAACAAAGCTGCACACACATGAACATTGAATATATATATTTAATAGTAGAAAATGAAACATAAATAAAACTGGTTGAAAAGGAAGATGAATCAAATAGACAAAAGATTTTGAAAGATTAAGAATTAAAAATTTTGAAAACTAAAACCAGGACCAGCAACATGATAACGTACTGGCCATTTCATGGGAATTATTGTTAAATGATAAACAGCACAAAACTGACTATTTTTAGTTCTTAATCTTTCTAAACCTATAGTCCATTTGATTCATCATCTCCCTTGTTTTATTTATGTTTCATTTTCTACTACTGAATATACATATTTATGTTCACATATGAACTTCATTTTCAATACATTTCTCTTACTGCATATTTCAGCTCGATGAAGTTTGGTCCCAAATACCATATCATCCCTACTGTTTAAAAATATACAACAATGGTATGTCTTTTTATTCTTTTAATATAAATCAAAACTTTTATATTAGTCATTTAACTTAGCCTCTTTTTGCAGAAGCAGGGTAACTCCGTCATCTAACAAGCTTTGCTTTTATTTATATTTTTATACCAAGGGTAACATGAAACCTAGTTTCAGAAAATTTTTATTTTAACCCATGAAATGTCTAAGATAAAACAAATTACTAGACAATCAATAGAATTAGGAAAATTGAGACATGTCTAGAAAAACTCAGAATAAGAAAAATAAGCAGAAAATAAGACATAGCAAGGATGTCCACATAGACGAACATAAAAAAAAAAGCATTAGCAATCACAATCCTGTTCAATTGGGTTCTGCAAACTATGCTTTGGATACGACTCATAGAATCAATTGGTAGAAGACCACCATGCTCCATCGCAGCAAATTTAGAAGAGACTATTTTTAAATTCTCTGCAGCTGCTCTCAAATATCAGCCTAATCTAATATATTGGGAAGTTTTGCATAAAACTTCCCAATATATGGGAAACACTAATACTTCGAGATCCCAGTTTAGATCTGAGGCTGCTAATGGGTGCCTGCAGAAGACACCCCCCCCACACACACACCTAAGTCTTTTGTCCACGTGTTTCGCTTATTTTTCTGTTGCCTTTATGTGTATGTGTTACAAGTTTCAATGTTATCCTTCCTAAAAATGTTTCTGTGACTGAGACAAAATCCTAGAAGAATTAAGTAATCTTTAATCCTTTCTCAGTGCTGTTTCCCCTCCATTATGCCTCTAACATGAGAAGGATGGAAGTTATAAGATGTCAATGAGTAATAATAATAACAACGACTCAAGCAAAATGTAAAAGGAAGTAGCATAGTATGGTGATTTGCTCATTAAATTTTGGCTTGATGACTGGAGTGAAAAGCTAAAGATGTGACAAATACAAATGAGCAAGAGAAAAGAGAATAGATGGTAGTGCTCAGAGTGGTGATAAATACAGTATGAGATAAGTATGAAAGGATTGGTAGAAATGAGAAAGAGAGAGAGAGAGAGAGAAAGAGAGAAAGAGACTGAAAATTGTTAGTCTATTGAAAATCAAATGACAGTAATGAGTTAAGTGAGAGAGCTTTGATAACAAATGAGATGCAGGCTTTGTAAAGGAAGTGTATCAGTTTTTGGATGTGTAGAATGGATTCTATGGTAAAAAGGACTTGTATATGTACTTGAATAGATTTGACACTAAGAGCTTGGAGAAATTATTTATTGGTATAAGACTAATGTCAGGAAAACTAGATCACCATGGAAAGAATCATGAGAAAATCTGTGTAAGTGTAACCAAGGTATACAAATATGATAATGACATGAATATCAATGAGTATGATAATGAATCTGGTGAAGGAGTGTCCTGGGATACACTAAGATCCTTGTTATGTCAATACACACATGGAGTTTGTTGTGCTGATATTGTAATATAAAGGGGGAAGGAACACTGCTAATGAGATCAGATGATTTGATTCCTGTTAGGGTAGAAACTTGTGGAAGAAACAGCAATAATAATGCTCCATGCAGAAGTGAGTTTGAGACTATCTAGTATGAAAATGGAAGCAAGCAGGATGAAATATGTGGTGAGATGTTAATATGACAATCCAAATGCTGGGGATAGTGAAATGCATCAAATGTTAAATGATTCAAAAATCATTTAACAATCTGACTGCTTTTCCACATTGGCAATGGTAGTCATACTGTACTGACCTGAGAAGTGGCTGAAATATATGAATGTTCCAATTAGGAAATGCAGGATTACAAAGCAGGAAATTAGGCATTCACGAGAATTTTATGTTCAGTCCCATGGCATCAATTACTGAATGGGAAGGATATCAACAGTACAGAGGTAGTGGTGGAAAGATCCAGAAATGAAGCAGTATCTGAATGTGTTCCTAGAGTTCCAAGAACAAATAGGGTGAGAATGAAATGAATGTTCGACCTTATGAAGGAAGATAGCCAAAGCAGAAGGTGACATGGAAGGAATATCATGAGAATAAAGATGAGAGGGGTTATGAAAAACATAATCAGCAGATCAGAAAAGTGACAAATGTTGCACGGAAAGCAAAGCTTGAATATGAAAACAAATTGACCAAAGTGGAAAGAGATGCATGAGAAGGACATTCTAGGGTTGTTGAATAACCTGGACAGTAACGATGGATGGGATATCAGAATTATAATAAAGGATTGTTCAGCTGAGCTGGTTAGATCCTTGACCTGGCTATGTAATTTGAGTCTTAGCAAAAATCCCTCAAGAATGGAAAGAATGTGTCTTAGTCCCATGTCCAAGGGTGATGCAAAAACTGACATGCCCAACTACTGAGCTATTACAGTATATCTGGCCTGAGGATGAAGAGAAACGTTGGTAAGAACCCACATACAAAAATGGGTTGATAGATAAACTAGACTTTGCAAGGAAGAGCAAGTGTATATGATAAGGGGATTATGGATAATATTACGGATGAGATAGATAAAGGAATGGATACACTATGATTCTGCTGGACCTTGCTAATGCATCTGATAGGATATGACATGAAAGGCTGTAACATAAATTAAGTGAAACAGAATTTGAATATAAACTATTGACCTGGCTAAGAAAAGTAACAAATGGTGTTTCCAAGAGATCTTCAGCTATTTGTTGATGATGCAAAGATAAGCAGAGAAATTAGAGATGCTACCGTTCAGCATTGACAGTGGTTAACATCTCATATTTCTGTGGTTAAGTAAATGTTCATTTGCCTTTTGGTATAGAGACCACATGTTTATTAGTGAGAACTACTTCTATTAGAATAATATAACCCAATTAATGTAAGTTATTGGACTTACATAATCAGAAGTATAGGAGTTGTATTAATTGACGAATAAAAAAAACTGTTGGATTAAACAATTTGCTTACAATTGAAAATAGCTAGTTATTGCTTTCACATTTTGTGGCATAATGCATATCATATTTCAGGGTAACTGTTGTTAGATTCTTAATAAATGCAGACCAAACTTAGTATAGAATTATACCTTAGATTTTGTTACAAGCCGAGCATTTCCGAGGCTTCTTTATATTTTCTTATATAACAGTTATGATCAAGATATGGTCAAGATCATTTCTGTTTTTTGCTAAATTACTCAGTGGCCAGACAGGATGATCTAGAGAGAGATAGATCTGCATATAGAACAAGTAAAAGACAATGAAAAGGAACAGAAATATAGATTAGCCTTTCATATGACAAATACAGGCCACCAAGTAAAAAAAAAAAAAAAATGAAGACACTATATATACATATTGATTGTAACTGCTATATAACAAAATTTAAAAGCCTTCAGAAATGCTCTGCACCTTCATACAATAAAACAAAAACCATAGTTTAATTCTACAAGTTGTATGTTTATTAAGAATCTAACAACAGTGGACCTGGAATATGATATGCATTATGTCACAGAATGTGACAGCAATAACTACTTTGTTTGATTGCATGCAAATTGTGTTTAACTTTTTTTCCCCTTTTCCCTCTCCAATCTGTGATATGTCCTATACTGATGAAGGTCACAAAAAATCTGGCATGTAATTTTTCTTTCTTCTAATTTTCTCATCATTTAATACAAGTGCTATACCCTTGATAATATAAATTTAATGACTTGCAAAATTTGTCAGATCTTCTTATTCTAATAGAACTAGTTCTTGTTGATAAACATGTGGTCTCTATACCGGAAGTCAAATTAACAAATGATAATGATTGTCAATTCAATAGTAGTGAGTGTAAAGTTCTACATTTAATAAGAATATGCACTTTGGTGAGATTTTCAATGGCATATAATACTGGTGGGATTGTGCTTGGAGAAACTGATGATGATGCTGGGTATCCAGCATAACTCTAAAGTTCACAGAGTTATTATGTTGGATAACAAATTAAAATTCAAAGGTCCTATTACAAAGCCTGCAAATATAACTCAGCAGATAACTGTGATTCTGAAACAAATATTGACGTGTAGAGACAATGTCATTTTGTCTCTTTATAAGGCCTTGATACGACCACAGTTGTGTGTAGATTTGGTCTCCTTGTTCCCAGAGATGAAAAAGCTATGGAGAGAGAGAGAGAGAATGCAAAGATGGGTTACAAAAAATATATAGGGATTATGGAATGTAGAACAGACTGAGAATATGTCGATGCTAGTATGCAGCGGAAAGAAGGAAGGACGGGATAGAGAATGAACTTGTGATAAGAAGTGATGGGATAAAGAGTGTCTGAAAATTTTCATTATATGGAAGGTGAGGAGAGATCAATGGGGCATTCATGGATGCACTGTTTGTATGCAGGTAAGAAAGAGGTGAAAGATGGAGTTTTCTCTCACAGACCAGTGAGTGAGTGCATCTAGTGTGAATGAGTTTAGAAGGTATGACAGTAGTTTTAGAAATTCATCCATGAAAAAAAGAAGAAAAAAAACAGTTAGTAGTTTTTAGTGTATTTCTTGTATTTTAAGTGTTTACCAATATATTTGTAAATATAAATTGCTAATTAAAAAAAAAAGTATCATGTAAAAATGCACCAGAAACATTTAGTGTGGGTTACAAGTCATCTTCCTCAATGAGTCCATGACTCCTTGATAAACCAGATGACGATAATAATAATAAAATAATAATAATTCTTGCTATACCTACTTCAATAAATGAAAATGCCAAGTTATTCTCAGCATGCTTTATTTGAACTTTAAGCTGATGAAGCTTGTCTCTTAACTTTATCCATTTCTGGAAAAGATTCTGTTCCTGAACATCAAGATTACCCTCTGCAAAGAAAGGGATGAACAAAGTTAGGATATTTAACAATAAACATAAAATACAACATTAAACTGAGTGACACTTTGTGATAAAAGCAACTTGTGGATCAAACATATATCCTAAATATAAGAAGGAATATATTGGATTTATTTGGCTGTATTAATGCAATTAAATGAAGTTGACTAGTTTTGCTACATATACTTGTTTTTTTCTGGATTAGGAGGATGAACAAAAAATTAAAATAAAGGGCTAACATAAACCATAACATTACCAAAATATTGACACAGGTAGGAACTTTTACAATAAGTTAAAAACAGAAAACATGTGGAGAGTGGAAGCTAGCATGGGTCAGCTATTGTTCAGTGATGTGTGTACATAGTTGGCTGAAAAGTTAAAGTCTGACATGCAAAAAGATCTAATGAGCAATTTCCAAATATCACTTAGGATATTTGATACCTTTTTTCAATTTTCCACCATAAAATAAAATTCACTTTGGAACTTGAAAAGGTAGGAAAACTACCTTCCATAGATATTTTGATTTCAAAAAAAGAGAAATGAAGCTACTACCTTACCATCAGAACTACTCATAAAGGTCGTTAACTACATTCATCCTTTTTGCACCATTTTTGCAATCTCTATTATATAAGAGATGAAGACAAACTAATGAAGAATTATATTCTCTACTCCAACCATTTGTGAACAACAGATATTCTAAGAAAATGGTACAAAGGATACTATAGTTTTCGCAACAAAATCCCGACATTCTCTACAAAAATTCTGTTCTCATCCCTTATATCAGCAGACTTTCTCTTAAGATTGCCAGCCTCCTCAAATTTCATGACATAAGAGTGGCTTTCAAGCTCATTTTGACTATACAAGGTTTATTACATTCACCTAAAGACCACAACCCCTTCAACAAACATCCTATGGTTTATAATATTCAATGTTCTTGTGGCCTTTCTTACATAGGACAGATATCTAGAGGTTTGGAAATCAGACAAAAAGAGCATATTGGAGACATCAATAACAATAAAGATGACAGCTCAGGCCTAGTTTTTCATTTCTCTCTCTCACTCACTCACACACACACCAGTGAATGAGATAAGAGCTCCATGCCTTACATAGAGGACAACTTCACTGCCTAACATAAAAGAATTTAAGTTAAGGGGATAAAAATCCCTTATTGTTTTTCAGCCAGTAAGCGAAACTAAGATCGAAAACTACGATCTGAACGTTTCATGCTGATGAACTGTCGGCGGATCCAAGAGTAAGTGACCAATTGGTAGTGCCACACCAAGGCAACTCGTTGCAAAGGTGGAGCAAGCTCCCTCACTATTCTTGATATTTTCTCATAATGTAAAAACACAGAGCTCCTAGGAGATGTAGTACTGCTTTACATTATGAGGAGAAGTCACTACCCAGACCGGTTTCAACCTTTTTTGAGGTCTCATCAGTGAGTAGCTAGACCTAGAATATCAGAGTTTAAGTGAAAAGAACTTACATACTTTCGCTATACAAATGCCAGAAAGGTGTGTCACTATATTATATTGTAATATATTATAACTAAGATGAAAAGCCAAACGGCTATTTTTTTTTTTCTGGCGAGGTTGATAAGTTAAGGGGATAAAAATCCCTTATTGTTTTTCAGCCAGTAAGCGAAACTAAGATCGAAAACTACGATCTGAACGTTTCATGCCGACGAACTGTCGGCAGATCCAAGCGTAAGTGACCAATTGGTAGTGCCACACCAAGGCAACTCGTTGCAAAGGTGGAGCAAGCTCCCTCACTATTCTTGATATTCGTCATGAAACATTAGTCGGCATGAAACGTTCAGATCGTAGTTTTCGATCTTAGTTTCGCTTACTGGCTGAAAAACAATAAGGGATTTTTATCCCCTTAACTTATCAACCTCGCCAGAAAAAAAATAGCCGTTTGGCTTTTCATCTTAGTTATAATACATTATAATATAATATAGTGACACACCTTTCTGGCATTCGTATAGTGAAAGTATGTAAGTTCTTTTCACTTAAACTCTGATATTCTAGGTCTAGCAACTCACTGATGAGACCTCAAAAAAGGTTGAAACCGGTCTGGGTAGTGACCTCTCCTCATGATGTAAAGCAGTACTACATCTCCTAGGAGCTGTGTGTTTTTACATTATGAGAAAATATCAAGAATAGTGAGGGAGCTTGCTCCACCTTTGTAACGAGTTGCCTTGGTGTGGCACTACCAAGTGGTCACTTACGCTTGGATCCGCCGACAGTTCGTTGGCATGAAACGTTCAGATCATAGTTTTCGATCTTAGTTTCGCTTACTGGCCTGAAAAACGATAAGGAATTTTTATCCCCTTAACTTATCAACCTCGCCAGAAAAAAAAAAAAAAATAGCCGTTTAGCTTTTCATCTTAGATAAAAGAATTTACTATAGTCATCCACTCAATAGAAACCAGGAATGATCCTATGTGATATTTGAAAATAGTTTGTTAGATTTTTTCTTACATCAGACTAACTTTTCAGTCAACTATTATGCATACATCACAGAACAATAGTTGATCCATGCAAGCTTCTAAATTCCACATTTTTTTTGTCTTTAACTTACTGTAATGGTTCCTACATGTTTCAGTAGTTTAGTAATGTTATGGTTCACGTTAGCCCTTTATTATAATTTATGCTTCCTAACCCAAGCCTGTGTAGCTCAGTGGAAGTGGCATTTGCACTCCACGACGCCTAGTCGCCGACTAGACATCGTGGAGTCTAGTCAGCGACTTGCCGTTGCCAGAGATCAACTGGCAATGGCAAGCGGGCTTTTTCTCCTAAAAACTCAGGTTTTTCGTCCCATAAACTCAAGAAAATCGATCGTCGAACCCACACTATTTTCAGACATTAATATATATCATGTTTTTGTGTTATTAGGGACCACAAGATGGTGGCACTGGTTAGCCATCTCTTCACTGCATAGCGATTAACTTACTGATAGCCTTGGGCCAGCTCTATCTGATTGGCTGCCAGTGGAGATTGAACAGTCTTCAATAGTTAGACAGGACTAAAATGGCCTCATCTACAAAACACGGTAGCTGTTTTTTTTAATCATAACCCAGAAGAAGCCACAAGTATATGCGGCCAAATAAACCCAATATATTCCTTCTTATAATTAGATTTTACTGGTTGAAAATCTGCATATTCATTATATATCCTTGCATGTACATGTACATGCAAGGTGTGAGGAGCAAGAGATATCTAATGATGTACTGGTGTAGCAAAAAATATCATCACATTCCTGCCATGTATCCTCAAGGGGTGTATAGGATATGATAGTACTACATGAAAAATTTACATCATTACTAATTTCCTATCTACAATTTTCCTCCAAATCAGTCTGTTAGTTGTCAAGACTACAACATTATCAGATCTTATATTTCTATCTTCTAAGGCACTTTTTACTGTATCTAGCAAAAAATATGATAGCATAAAATCACTGCACAAATTACTTTAATTATTAATTTATACATATACAAATATATATTTGGGGGGGGGGGGGGGTGAAAGGGTTACATCTATATGTATTATGACCTAAAACCTAGAATTGAAAGCCCAGGAGTTACTTTTATTTCTGATGGAATTCAGTTATCCTGGTTGTGTCACTAAGGCCCAAGAATTAAAAATAACAAATATCTAGAGGAGTTGAGGAGATTGGAGATAAACAAATTTACCTGACGAAAGCATGCCACTGTAATGCAATGATGAAACTAATCAACATGCAGAAGTAATCAATGTATTACACTGCTGGAAAGAAGTCAATCACCATGGTGTGAGGAACAAAGCCACAGCACACACACACACCTTAACAAGATGTGGGATTTATTTTGGCTGAAATGACTGCAGCAATCCTAAGAAGCATATTTTCCTCAATTGTATGATAGTAATCAATGCAAATTTTGGACCAATCTTCCTGTAGACATGTAATGAGGCCCTTGATTGTTGTGGTGAGGATGCTCTTTGATCTTACCCAATGCTCTGGTTCATCCCAGAGATGTTCAATAGGATTCAGATTAGGGCTCAGTGGAGGCCAGTTAAGTGTGGTGATGTTCATGTTCACAAACCACTCAGTTGCAGCAGCCTTATGACACAGTGCACTGTCTTGCTGAAATAGGCAAAGGTCAGTTCGGTATACATGCCACAAAGTAGGAAGCACTGCATTGTTCAGAATGTTCAAGATACCTAGGAGTTCTACGTCCGTGCCACCACAAATAGAGGGTCTGAGGCCCAACCAGGAAAAATGGGACATACCATCACACCGCCACCTCCGAATTTCACAGTTGGGGTTATGCACCCTAGTAAGAGACATTCACTGGACATCTGTCCATACGGTTAGCCTAGTTGCTTTGCACTTCGCAACCATATGCCTGGGGAAGGAGTGTCCTGGGTTCGATTCTCAATGCCGAAGTGAGGAGCTTAAGGATCTTCCTCAGCCATAGCCAAGTTAGCCGGCCTTGGGCGTGGACAGCAGGGTTTTTTCTCCCAGTTTATCTGGAGTTTTTCATCCTGCAAGCAGGCAAACCGGCCCCGTGAACACATGGATCTACAGCCATAAATACTTAACCTCCCATGAGGGGGGCTCAATGTGCCCCAATAAGGATGGGGGAAAAAGAGAGGAAACTCCATATGAATAAATAAATAAACTGGACACCTGTCACACTCCCACCCACCTGCTCGGTAGAGGGTGTAGCATAATTTGTCGCTCCATAACAGTTTTCCAAGCTTCCATGTTCCTCTGTACAAGCTCTTTGTACAACTGAAGACGACGCTGCATGCTAGTTCAGATAATGTGGGGCTTGCATATTGCAGTCTTAACATGGAAACCCATGTTGTGAGTCTTGGTTCTTAATGTTTATGCACAAATTTGCATTCCAGTCAATGTCTGGAACTCCACATTCAACATGTCAGCCAAAGAATAGTAGTTTTTACATATTATCCTTCATAGTAACCTAGTCATGTTCAGTGAGTGTAGTGGGTCATCCACTGCAGGTAGTTTGCAGCTGACTCCCTGCACTTCCATCTCAGTATAGTATCACTGATTGTTGACCTGTGATGGCCCAATTCGTCAACAAATTGCCAAATAGATAGGCCTGCAATGTGGCATTCTATCACTATGCCTCTTTCAAACTCCATCAATTCTCTTTTTGCAGCCATTTCATCCAGACAGAGTTACATTTTGGAAGCATCATATACCTTCCATTTATATGGAAGGTATATGATGGGGTTGTCTCATGGGGTTGTCTGCTGACTTCTTTCCAAGCAACATATATACCATCAACCATCTGATTTATACTAAGACAGGTACAGACAGCAGATTAATGCTGAAGTATACATTTGCAAATCCCTTAAAATATTGTTACAATATGCATGATTACGACTCATTCATACTCTTGCATGATGAGTGTATCTAAAACTTTGTATCCATGTTATTTGAATTTCAATGGTAACTTTACATCCATGATATATTTATATACCATCATCTGTTTTGTATGATAGATAAAACACCTCATGACTAGTAGAGTGGTTAATGTCCTGGATATTTCAATAATAAGAGCATGCATTTCAATTCAACTGTGTTCCTTAATCCAGCCACTAACCAGACTGAAATGGTAAGGGTGGGCAATGGTAAGTTGTTAAGGAAAACATATCATTTTGGAAGATTCCATTTGTGTAACAGATTACAATCACAGGCAAGCAAACATGATCACATAATAGGTGTGACCATTTTGAAAGTAGTAAGTAATTCTGGAAAATCTGAACAAACCTAGTGTTTAATATTAGAAAACCAAACTGTTACTGATCATCACTTAAAAAAGATTGACACCATCATCATCATCAAATTCATGATATGTACCCTCAAGGGGTGTACAGGATATGATAGTACTACGTGAAAAATTTACATCATTACTAACTTCCTATCTACAATTTTCCTCCAAATCAGTCTGTCACTTGTCAAGACTCCAATATTATCAATATCAGATCTTATATTTCTATCATCTAAGGCACATTGTACCGTATCGTTCCACCTACATCTTGGTTTTCCTCTGGCCATTTTCCTGACTAGCTGGCAGAGAACACTTGTTTTGCTAATCTTTCCTTGCCCATTCTGTTTAAATGACAATACCACCTGAGATTAGTTCTGCTAATGCATTCCTGGATACCGACAATGTCAAGTTCTTTACAAATATCCTTGTTTTTAATATGATATTGCCATTGATGGCATTTGTTCACGCCTCTAATCTTTCTCAGGACTCTCATATCTGCGGTCTCTAGTCTTTGGTAAAGTGTTTTACTTCTGACCCAGCTCTCAGATCCATAAGTTAAAACTGGTTTGAAACTGTCTTGTGTACAGCTAATTTAGTGTTCCGACTAATTTCTCTCTTATTCCATATGAATTTATTCAATTGACTTCCTACCATACCAGCTTTGTTGATTCTGTTGTCTATTTCCATATTTAATTTACCATCTTCAGTAAAAATCGTGCCTAAGTAGCTGAAATGTTTTACTTGTTCCACATGTTCTCCATTCACAACACAGTTGACATTTTCAATGATTCTGCCTATTTACATTGTCTTTGTCTTTTTATTGCTGACCTTCATACCATATCTATTACAACGGTTACTCAATTTAGTCAGGGAGTCTTGCAAACTTGTAGCGGATTTATTTAGAAGCATAACATAGTCCGCATAAAGCAAAGAGCTGACATTAACATCTCCAATTCTGATATCATGCTTAATACCACTTTCGTTCATAATGTGATCCATATAGATTCATTATCCATATAGATAATGAATAACAGAGGGGATAATGTACATCCTTGTCTCACGCTAGATTTAACATTAAACCATCTTCCTGTACGTTATTCGATTCTAACTGCCGACTTACAACTCAAAAACAGACTAAGTATTGCTTGATATAATGCCCCACTGACACCATGTAACTGTAGCATATTAATAGCTTCTCTCTTGGTACCTTGTCATATGCCTTTTCCAGATCGGCAAAACTAAAATACAGATCTTTGCTATATTCCCATGCTTTCTCCACTATTTGTCGTACACTGAAGATCTGATCCTGACAGCCTCTATTTGGCCTGAATCCAGCTTATTCTTCACCAAGCTTTTCTTCCACAATTCTTCTCAACCGTTTCTCAAGTATGCTTGCATATATTTTGCCATGAACACTCAGTAGGGAAATACCTCTGTAATTCTCACATTCAGTTTTATTTCCCTTTTTATATTTGGGCACTATTAGAGCTCTACTGCAATCATCGGAAATTCGTCCCTCTGTCCAGGCTTTCTGAACTATGCAGTGCAGCCACTGTAAGACTTTTATACCACCATACTTCAGTATTTCTGGTCGAATATCATCTACTCCTGCTACCTTTCCACATTTCAAGCCTTTGATGGCTTTTTCTACTTCAAGTATGGATATGTATTCCTCACTGTATGCCTGTTGAGTGTTTTTTACCACTGTGCTATCACTGCTTGTTTCATTTAGCAATTTTTCGAAGTAATTACTCCATACTTCAAGGATATCTTTTTCTCCTGTTTTCATGTAAAAGAAGTTAGAGATGATCATCTCTAACTCCTTTTACAGCACTCTTTCCTCCATTTCTAAGCTTCTTCAACAACCTCCAGAATATCTTACCACCTTCTTGATATTTATTTTCTATGTTCTTGCCAAAGACCTCCCATGACTTTTGTTTAGCTATTTTACACAGTGTTTAGCTTTCTTACATTTGTCTCTGTATTCTCTAAGAGCACAAGCTGATTTATTTGCCAGGAACTTTTGATATGCATTCTTCTTTTCCTTCATTGCCTCTTTAACTTCCTGTGTCCACCACGGAGTTCTGATTTTTCTTTCCTTGCAGACAACCTCACCACATGCCTCTCTGGCTAATCAATCAGGGTTTCTTCAAGGCTTGCCACTGAATCTCCCAGGTGTGGTTCCTGTTCTCAAACTCTTTCATTTTTTCTTCAATAATCTTTGTGTATTTTAGTCTACAGTTCACATCTGAGAGCTGCTCGACTTTTATTCACTTTAAAACTTTCTTACATGTTATTGTTTTCAATACGAAATTCAATTTTATCCTACTCGAAACTAAATACTAAATAGTGATCGCTTCCAATTTCAAATCCTCTGTACACTCTGGTGTCCTGCGCCAGGGAGAAAACATCACTATCAACAATAACATAGTCAATGAGACTTTTCTTATTTCTTGCCTCTTCTCTCCATGTGAATTTGTGCATATTTTCATGTTGGAACATGGTGTTAGTAATAACCAATCCATGTCTTGAGCAGAAATCCAACAGGTATTTGCCATTATTATTGGCTTTGCTCTTTTCTCCAAATTTTCCCAAAATATTTTTTGTATGTCTGACAATCATTTTCTACTCTGCTATTTAGATCCCCAACAAGGAACAACTTTTCCTTTTTCATTGTGTCAGTTGCTTTTCTAAAGCATCAAAAAATTCCTCCACTTCTACCATAGTAGAACCTTCTGTGGGACCATAGGCACAAATAAGTCTCATTGTCCCCACCCATTGTCATATTTGCCCACATTATTTGTCTACTTGAGACTGCCTGCCATTCAAGAAGATTAGCCTCGTATTTTGTGTTGAATACTATGGCTAATACTTCTTTTCCTTGATTGTCATTGCCTGAATATAACATTTTGTATTTATTGCTCAGAAAGATCTCACCAGTTTTGGTCTTTTTTGTTTCAGTCACCCCTATTATGTCGATCTGGTACTTATCTAATTCATCAGCTAGCTCCATTTCTTTGCCATTTAGGCTTCTTATGTTGATAGTACCGATCTGTAACTCTGGTGATGTTGAGTTGGGGTGTGCTTTCAGATTTGTTCCAGTAGCTGACTTTTCACTGTTATTCCCTGGTGAAAACAACGGACGCCTTGTTTAACTGAGTGACACCCCAGCCGGCATGAAATTTTGTCGTGTTGTACCATCATTTTCTATATTGGTTTAAGTCAATAAGAATACAATTTGGTTGGCTAAATCCCAAATTGCCAGCCCATCCTCGTTCGTTCAGTATCCAGGTAGATACCCAACAGGGTGCACCACGAGAAGGTGAGGATTGGACATTAGGTCAGAAGCCCTGGTCGGTTCTCCACATTCCTTTAAAGGCAATGTGGAGGTCTCATCAGATGACACCAATGTTTATAAAATAGAGGGGGTGGGAAGTGGATTATGGCTATTAGAAAAATGTAGCAAATACTGTTTTTTTTTTTTTTTTGTTAACTGTTTAAAACAAACAAACAGATGCACTGATATGACCGGAATCATCATAATCATCTTTTCTTTAATGTTTTAGGCTATGACCACAGCTTAGTCACCACAGCCATATAACATGGCTTCACATTAATCTAATGAATACTATGAAAGGAGAAAAAATACAGTTCTAAACAGATGTGTACAGCTATCTACTCAACTTGCTCTGTCACAACTGCATGTAATCTCAGTAGAACACCATATGCAGGTTTTATCCAATAAGGCAGAAAAACCCTGCCACATGAGACTTATAACTCATCATCAGTTGAAAAGCTCTAATAAAGGTACTTTATACCTAAACAGGATTCAAATTTGGGTCTTTCCCAGTAAGTTCATCATTCCCAACCCAGCCAAAAAAGGACGACTGTGAATTAAATAACAAGAAATCAAACAATGCAGAACATATTTAAGATGACAAAGATCTATACACTGCATTAAATATGTTTAAAATTGATTTTTAAACATATTTCAAAAAACGAGCCATAGACTCAGCCCCACTCAAACCTTCTATCTGGCTAAGATATGTAGATGATGTGTTCTCTATTTGGCCTCATGGCCCAGACACGTTAGATTCCTTCCTTGGTCATCTCAATAGCCTACATCCAAGAATCCAGTTTACTATGGAAAAGGAAAAGAACAATTGTTTACCCTTCCTAGACACCTTAGTCACGCGCCTGCCTAATGATACACTTGCCTTCACTGTATACAGAAAACCCACACACACAGGCAGATACATTCACAAACTCTCCCACCACCACCCCTCACAACAATATGGCATCATTAAAACCCTTACCAAGAGAGCCCACAATCTTTGTTCCAGTGGAACCGCCCTCACTACTGAGCTTAACCACATACACAGAACTTTCCTCTCCAATGGCTACAGCGAACACAGCATCAAAAAAATAATCAATTCCTCCCGCATTCCCCGTCCCACTCGTCAACAAGAATTTAAAAATGCCATCACCATACCCTACATCCGTGGCACTTCAGAAAAAATAGCCAAGATACTAAAAAAGTATAACCTACACACAGCATATAAGCCCTACCGCAAACTGGCTAACCTTATCCGTTCTACGAAAGATCAGCTCCCTCCTCTCTCTCTGCCTGGAGTTTACAAAGTACCCTGTTCCTGTAAGCTTGCGTACTTTGGACAGACAGGCAGATCAGCATCCATCCGCCTAGAGGAACACAAGTCGTACATTGTTAAACACAACTATGGGCATTCAGGCTTGGCTGACCATGTTTTGACACCACCCACAGAGTATCATGGAAGAAAACCACCATGCTCCACCACAGCAAATTCAAGAAAGAGAGACTTTTCTTAGAAGCAGCAGCAGCTCTCAAAAACCAACCAAATCTTAACAAATACGGTTGCATTAAGCTTCCGAAGATTTGGGAAACAGTCATCACCAGAGGTCCCACCTTACATTCCAGGCCACCTACAACTGCCCTTAGAGGGCGCTCCACCTAGATAGGACTCTATTGTCACCCACGTGGTTGGGCTTAGTATTGTAAGTTTTTGTGTGCATGTTACATTAATTGTCTTTGTAATCCCCGTAGATGTCCTAGTGACTAGGACGAAATATAGGAAGTATTAAATTCTATTTTAATTCTTTTTGAGTGTTGTAAAAAATCCATTAAACCTCCAACATAATGTCCTCACAGCACTTAAGCCTCTACACAAGAATAGTAGCAAAACTTTAACCTTCTTAATACTGTTATGGCAAACTTATCATTGATGAGTATAGTATAGCTTAAAAATATCTTTCCACACACACACACACACACACACACACACACACACACACACACACACACACACACACACACACACACAAATTTCACAAACAGCAAGGGAGATTTAGAGAACTTATAACAGAGATAACTTACTTGCTATGTAACGTTTTACAGCTGCTTCCTGAGTATGCAACATAAGCCCGAATAAATCTTCCCATCTCTGTGATTTAAAACAGGTCTAAAATAGAAATGAAATATCAATTTGTGAAGTCAGTCAGAAAAAAATATTAAGTTGATATAATAAAATTCACATCGCATCAAATATACATTACCCTTGTTTCCTTAGATAACCCCAAAGAGTACAATGATTCCAATAACAAGGAATATTTATTTATTAGAAGACTAGTACATTGATGTATTCTAGTCTTTCGATAACAATTTTTCTCTGAATATCTGAGTAGATGATATTTATAAGTGATATCTATAAAACTCCATCGGCATCAATTTCCTGATATGTACCTCCCAAGGGCTGTTCATGTTACTATGACAGCACTACATGATTAATCACCTATCAACAATTTTCTTCCAAATCAATCTATTAATTGTGAGCACTCCAATACTGTCATATCTAACATACTGAGCTTCTAAGGTACTTTTGACAGAATCAATGCAGCTAGACCTTGGTCTTCCTCTGGGTCTCCTTCCTGTCATTTTGGCATCAAACACCTGTTTTGCTAATCTTTCTTCACCCATTCAATTTAAGTGGGCTAATCTAAGATAGCCATACCACCTTAGATTAGCTGGGCTGACACATTCTTGAATGTCAAGTTCCTTTCTAATATCTTCATTTTTAATATGATTCTGTGATTGATGACATCAGTTCCCTCCCCTAATTTTTTTTCAGAGCCCTCATATCTGTGGTCTCTAGTCTTTGATCAAGTGCTTTATTTCTAACCCAACTCTCAGACCCATAACTGTCTTGTATACTGCTAGTTTGGTGTTTTGGCTAATTTCTCTCTTGTTTTCCATATGAATTTATTCAGCTGGCTACTCACCACAACAGCTTTGTTTATTCTGTTGACTATTTCCAGACTTATCCTTTCATCTTCACTAAAAACTGTGCCTAAATAGCTGAAATATTTTACTTGTTCTGTAGGATCTCCATTCAGAATGCAGTTGAAGTTTTCTACACTACTGTCTATTTTCATAATTTTGGTGTCATTTTATTGCTGATTTTCATGCTAAATTTGTTTACAGCTCTTATTCGATTTAGTTATAGAATCCTGCAGACAAGTACTAGAGGTATTTAGGAGTATATCATCTGCATAAAGCAAAGAGCTAAGTTTGACAATATCAAGTTTGATCTGACTTTCTTTCATAATGTGATCTACATAGACGATGAATAAGAGTGGAGATAATATGCATTCTTATCTTACCCCTGATTTTACATAAAACTATCTTCCTGTATTTCCTTCAATTCTAATTACTGACTGACAATATAGAATATGGATTGCTCTGTATAACCCTTCATCCCATATAATTAAATTATAGTGTTTTATGTAAAATCAGGGGTAAGATAAGAATGCATAAATCTTACCTGGAACACTTAGTAGAGAAATTACTCCGCAATTCTCATATTTAGTTTTAATTCCTTTTTTATAGATGGGTACTATGAGCTCTACTCCAAGCATTGACAATTCGACCTTCTGACCAGACCCTGTGAATTATGCAGTATAGCTACTGCAAAACTTTTATACCTCCATACTTAAGCATTTCTGTTCGAATATCATCTATTCCAGTTGCCTTTCCACATTATTTTTGATGGCTTTTTCCACCTCGTGTCGGTATGTACTCCTCTTTGCATTCCTCTTGAAAATTTTCTAGTATGGTTCTGTCGCTGCTTGGTTCATTTAACAGTCTTTCAAAGTAATTACTCCACAAATCTAGGATATCGTTATTTTCAGTTTTCATGGCATCTTTATCATCTTTAATGCATTTATAATACTCTTTCCTCCATTTCTAAGCTTCTTCAATAGCTTCTAGAACTTTTTGCCACCTTCCTGATATTTATTTTCTATATTCTTATCAAAGTCTTACCATGACTTTTGTTTAGCTACTTTTACACAGAGCTTAGCTCTCTTACATTTTTCTCTGTATCCTTTTATGACATCTGCCAACTTAATCCTAGGAACTTTTGGGATGCTTTCTTCTTTGCCAGGACTGATTCTTTAACTTGAGTCCACCATGGTGTTATTATTTTTCCATCCTTGCAGACAACTTCACCATATACCTCCCTAACTGAAACAATCAACGTCTTCTTCAGAGTATGCCACTGAGACTTCAATGTTTGGTTCTTGTTTTCATTTATTTCATTTTTTTTTCAATAATGTTTGTATAGTTCAGTTTACAATTTAAATGTAAAAGCAGCTCAACTTTAATTCTTTTTAAAACTTTCTTACATACTGCGTTCTTTTCAATGTGATATCCATTTTTATCCTGCTTAGTACTATAAGTAATGTCACTTCCAATTTCAAATCCTCTGTACACGCTTGTATCCTGAATGGGCATGAAGATATCACTATCAACAATGACATAGTCAATGAGGCTTTTCTTATTTCTTGTGTCTTCTACATATGTGAAATTGCACATATTTATGTTGAAACATTGTGTTCGTAATGACTAATTTGTGTCTTGAGCAGAAGTTCAGTAAATACTTACCATTGTTATTAGCATTGCACTTTTCTCCAAATTTTCCCAAAATGTTCCTATATGCCTGGGGATCATTTCCTACTCTGCTGTTCAGATCTCCAACAAGGACCACTTTTACCATCTTCTTTAGGTCAGTTGCCTGTTCTAATGACTCAAAAAAAATTCCTTCACTTTTTCCTTGGAAGAATCTTCTGTGGGATCATAGGTAAAAATAAGTTACGTTCATGTCCCATTTCGAAGTTTGTCCACATAACTCTACTTGCTGTCTTCCAATCAAGAAGTTTATCTTCATGTTTGGTGTTGAATGCTTTTGCTAAGCATTCCTTTCCTTGATTATTATTGCCTGAAAATAACATCCTGTACTTATTATTTAGTAAGACCTCACCTGTGTTTGTCTTCTTTGTCTCAGTAATGTCAGTTATGTCCACATGGTACTTTTCCAATTCTTCTGCAAGTTCAATTTCCTTTCCATTAATACTCCTCATACTCATAGTTCCTATCTTCAGTTCTTCTGATGTTGGGTTAATTCTTCTTCTTCTTCTAGATATTGAGCTGCAGCTTGTTCCAGTAGCTGACTATTCACTGTTCAACCTGGTTCACTGACGAAAACAGAGAGGGCCTTGTTCACCAGGTGATGCCGCAGCCAACATGAAATCTCATAATGTTGTACCATCATATGCATTTATGGTTTAAGAAAATACAGCAGACAATTTAATTGCCTAAGTCCCAAACTGCCAACCCATCCCCCATATCCAGTAGATACTTATTAACAGGACACATCATGCAAAGGCGAGGATTGGACATTAGGCCAGAAGCCTCAGTCGGTTCTCTGCATTCCTGAAAGGTGACGTGGGAGAGTCTCTTCCCAGTTATTTGGCTTTGACCCTTAGGTGATTCCCTATAAAACAATCATCAACCTATATATACAAGGTGACAAAAAAATAAAATACCAAGTTCAAAAGTCAATGTTTTTTATTCAAATTCAATGAAAATGGGATATAATATAGACAAAATTTCTATAACTTTTGAGCCTCATACAAGAATGTTTTGCATGACATTCTTGCACTTAGCCATGTTTTGATTTATTCTGATAATTTCTTTTAGTTGAACAATGTTTATAGGCTTGTTAGCAAATACACAGTCCTTAAAACAATTGCATAGGTAGAAATCAGAGTTTCTAAGCCGTGGAGAGTCTGCTCAAATTTAGTGTTCAGACTCAATACGCACCTCCCAAAATGTTTTGAAAATTGTTCTCTAGCCATAATTAATGTATGTGGTGAAATAACATCCCAATAGAATCAGAATTAATCCAAAAGTGAGGGATAAAGTGATGCCAGTTATTTACAAAACATTTCAAGCACACTGACATATCGCTCCTTTGCAATGGTGACTTTTGTTCTATGCTCTTTAAAGAAGGTGGAGCCAATAAGACCAATGTTTCTCAAACTTTTGTAATCCCTATGATTAATGAAAGGTCATATTTTACAACTGGAGGTGAGCCTTTGTAAGCCCCTCCCTCAAAATAAAAAATTGTGCACTAGTCTGGCACACATAACCGTAATAATTTTCAGTGGAAAATTAGAATAGAAATGGGATATATTTGAATTATATCAAAAAGTGAGCCACTTGTAAAGTATTTAATTTTAAATGTATTTAAGTTCAAGCATTCAAAGAATTAAGTTAGTACAAAAAAGAACAAATTATATTAAAAATATTAATATCAAAAATGACTGCTTTCTTTCTTTCACATTTGGCTTCATATTTGACCAATTTCCATTTCTGTTGTTTTCAGATAAAGAAGTGCTGAAAACCCAACTTTGCCAGTTGGGCTTTCGGTTTTGCAGTTTTAAGACAAGGAGAATTGCGGTGAGTATTTCTCTTCTATATCTCTGAGTCCAGGTTATTCCAAACATACATCACAACAAAAAGTCCAAAACTTTCTCCATGAACAAGCTTCTTAGTGAAATGACTGAAGCTAGTTCTATAAGGTTATCTGTCTCTTTCAATGAATGCTTATCCTCGATATATTACATGTGCTATATCTATATAAAAGGATTTCTGACTCACTCAAATCCTGTAAGTGATTCTGGAAATTATATTTTGAAATTATCACAGACTTCATAAGTGTTGCTTGAAGCTGATAATCAAGTTAGAAATTTTTTTCTCCAAACACATGCAAGAAATCATTCAAAATTTAAAATCATCATCAAATTCCTGCCATGTACCCTAAAGGGGGTGTTACAGGATATCATAGTACTACATGAAAAATTTACATCATTACTAACTTCCTATCTACAATTTTCCTCCAGATCAATCTGTTACTTGTCAAGACTCCAATATTATCAGATCTTTGATGCCATCTGTTCATGCCTCTAATCTTTCTCAGGACCCTCATATCTGCGGTCTCCAGTCTTTGGTCAAGTGTTTTACTTCTGACCCAACTCTCAGATCCATAAGTTAAAACTGGTTTGAACACTGTCTTGTATACAGCTAATTTAATGTTCCGACTAATTTCTCTCTTATTCCATATGAATTTATTCAATTGACTTCCTACTGTACCAGCTTTATTGATTCTGTTGTCTATTTCCACATTTAATTTACCATCTTCACTAAAAATCATGCCTAAGTAGGTGAAATGTTTTACTTGTTCCACAGGTTCTCCATTCACAATGCAGTTGACATTTTCAACAATTCTACCTATTTTCATTGTCTTTGTCTTTTTAATGCTGACCTTCATACCATACCTATTACAACAGTTATTCAATTTAGTCAGGGAATCTTGCAAACTTGCAGTGAATTTATTCAGAAGTATAACATTGTCCGCATAAAGCAAATAGCTGACATTAATCAGCTATTTGTTATCTCCAATTTTGATATCATGTTTAATACCACTTTCCTTCATAATTTAAAATCATTCATTTTAAAATTTGCAAAATCTTGACTGTCAGATTTCTTCTATAGTTCCATTTTTGTGCAAATCACTCTTAATCATGAAATTAATGGTTATGAGTGATGATGATACAATGACATCTTTTCATTGTAATGCAAGGTTTAAACCATTCAAGATGCTGAGAAATTATGAATGCGATGAGAGATAAAATACTTGATTTTTACTATCACTGAAATAGATTTTGATCTCATCTTGCATTCAAAGAAATGAGCAAGAACATTTCCATGAGAAAGCCAGCAAACGCAAGTATGAAATAAAAACTGCATGTGTTTACTGCCCATTTCTTCACTATTCAAAATTGTAGTTCACATTTTTTACTGCTTCATTTATAAATAACATATTCTTAGCAGCAAGTTGCTCATGACAGCTGCTACAGTAGTGCATTACTGTTATAAACAAAAAAAAAAAAAGTCCTTTTCACTATTGGCTAATTTCATTAAGAATTATCAATAAGTTAGCACAAGAATATTTTAATATTTGGTAAATATTTCAGTCTGAAATTAGCAGACTATCATCAGTGGCTTAAAAGGAACAATTTTTACAAGGTGGAATACAAAGAATTGATCATTCAAAAGTAGAACGAGTCGCAACATGTTACATTGCTCAGCACTAAAGAGAGGTAAATTTCATCAGCGTGATGAATAAATTATAGGTATTAATTCACAATTGACATTTTTTCAGTGTGGCCTCACAACATATTCCTTACCTTCCTTTTTATCCTAAATCAATTCTTTACACTCTCGTATCAAGTTTACTATGTAGATTGAAAAAGACAACAAGTTTATCCTTTTTAGACATCCTTCTCATTCGCTCACCTTCAGATATTCTGACAACAACAGTTTACAGAAAACCCACTTTCACTGGACATTACATTCTCAAACAATCTGCCCATCATCCTTATCAAAAAACAGGAATCATAAAATGTTTAATTCGAAAAGCTAGAACTAATTGCTCAACTCCCCACTAATTACAGAAAGAACTTTCAACGATCAAACATTACATGAAATTAAATGGCTTCTCTGAAAAGACTACACAACATCTGTTCGATTCCTACAATCCAATCCAGAACAAAAGAATCAATACGTTGAGTTCCAATTCCATATGTTTCCGGAAGATCAGAACGAATTTCAAGAATTCTGAAGAAATATGATTTAAACAGCCACTTATATCCCTATTAACAAAATATCCACTATTTCCCCTCTTCTAAAGATAAATGCTCAACTATGTCACTGCCTGTTGTGTATATCAAGTTCCGTGTGACTGCAATCTGTTGTACTTTGGACAAACAGGACACTCTATAGAAAAAAGAACATCAATATAAATACAAGAACATCAATCGTACATTCTTCACAACAAATCCGATAAGTCTGGGTTGGCACAACATGGGATAGAGACAAGGCATAACATTCTCTGGTCCAGGACTCGCCTTCTACACAGATGTCGCTGTAAATTCAAAAGACTATTCAAAGAGAGTGCTGAGGCCTTACTTCAACGTCCTAACTTGAATCGAAATGATTGCCTATCCTTGTCAAAAATATGGGAAAGTTTAATCCAGATAACAAACTAAGTTTTTTTTTTTTCCCCTCTTCATTTGAGACTTTCTAATTCTTACATTAGTCTAATGCAGTGTTTCTCAAAGTGTGGTATGCATACCCCTAGGGTACGCGAAAGGTTTTCAGAGGATACGGGGCAATTTTCGGCTATACATCATTAACGCACGGGATCATTATATTTCTCAACAAATAGTGCAATTAGACACAACTGGGATAAAAACGGCACTAACTAATGAATCACATCTCCCCTCCAACAGAAACTGCTGCATAGACTCAAGCAAAACCACCCCATCGTGAACACGTTAAAACTAAGAAATATATAGTGAATGTGTTTCAGATATTATGGAATTCGGTTGAAGAGAATTAGCATTTCAACTCAACTGTTGCAATGCTAATTTGTCTTTGGTTCATGCGATCTTTAGTTAATACTGCACCAATCATATGCGTTTGGGTAGATGACTTTGACGATGCACACAAGGACATGGAAACAGTTCTCAATGCATAAAGTAGCAATAGTGAGTAGGAGCTTCTTGGTAAGTCACACCATTTGCAGTTTTTTTCTGAAAATCCCCATATATATAAAATAGATAAAAAATCGCAACACAATTTTTTAGCTTTAATTTTGGGAAAAAAGTGCGAGTTATATTTGAATAAATACAGTAATTTTTTTTAGCTTTCAAATTCTTAAGTATGGTTCATTGATTAAAGATTGGATTTATAAAACCCACAAAAGGGAGCAACATAGCAAATAGAAGTAGCTGTAAGCAACAAGAAAACGTTGATATTGCATCTGGATCAAATGAAATTGATAAGGGTGTGTCATCTGACATCTCTAGAGAAACAACTAGGAAGAAGATGAAAAATTTTCATAAGTATGATATGAATTACTTGAAATATGGATGGGAAATGAAGAGGAACCTATTCCAAATTTTGTTCTATTAAAAATAAATCATATTTTTTGTTTACATGAACATATAAATTCAAATAAAATAGTCATTTACAATGAAATATACTTTATTTATCTCATCTCATCTTCCTTATACCCTCTTTTACCTTGCAGTGTCGAGGGTCCATTGATCATCGGACCTCACTCCGTTTACAGGATAAGGTGGTCAGCCTTATGCCTTGGTGTATCCTATGGCCTGTAGTGTTGAGTTATCAAGGCCAGTTTGCCTGCTTTGCTGGATGAAAAACCCCAGAATAAACTGGGGAAACACCCTGCTGTCCACGCCCAAGATTGGCTAACTTGGCTATGGCTGAGGAAGATCCTTCAGCTCCTCACGTCACCGACGGGAATCGAACCTAAGACACTCCTTCCCCAGGCATATGGTTGCTAAGCGCATAGTCACTAGGCTAACTGCGTGGACGTACTTTATTTATTATTATTATAAATGGGCTAAATGGTCTTGCCTACTTCCCGTATACGGGAATAAAAGGCGTTAGCTGATTTTTTTTTTTTTTTTAATTTATTATTTGATAAGGGGGTACTTGGCAATAATGAAAATTTAAGAAGGGGTACACAGATATCTGAAGTTTGAGAAACACTGGTCTAATGTTATCTTTAATTGAATTTATAAATTAAGATTGTTATATGAAATTGTGAATTAATACCTATAATTTATTCATCACTCTGATGAAATTTACCCCTCTTTAGTGCTTAGCAATGTAACATCATGCAGCTTGTTCTACTTTTGAATGATCAATTGTTTGTATTCCACCTAGTAAAAACTGTTGTATCAAGCCACTGATGATAGTCTGTTAATTTCAGACTGAAATATTTGGCAAATATTAAAATATTCTTGTGCTAACGTGTTGATAATTCTTAATTTCATGTGACAAGTTTCTCTCAAGAATGGCTAATTTCATGTGCCACTATACACTTACATGTTGAGATATACAGCATGTGACAAAATATTATGGATATTATCATATTGAAATTAAATGAATTATGTAAATTAACTTTTCTAATTAATAGGATTTGTAATGTTTCGTATTCTGCACTGTATCTGAAAATTTTCAAACTGAAAAACAACACTTACTAATAAAATCTCCTGCAGTCCACACTTTCGAGGAAGGCTGAATTAGACATCCCAACTGCTAAGGACTATTTTTGCAACTACTTGAGGTGGATGTGAGACAGCAGATATTTTTATAACTAGCATTTCCTGGAGATCAGTGAACCTCAACTGACATCCAAATAAAACGAAGAAAATTTAGAAAATTTACAATGTCCTCGATTTGAGCAAGTGATTTGTCAGCTACTGCCTTTCGTTTTAGTTTATTCTCATTAGAGAGTTTCTGCTTGGTCTGTGTACAGTATGACATTTCTGGAGTTGAAATTTAGAAGTCATATCAATAAGGTAACCCGGGTAGATCACAGGATCACTTGGTTACTGAAGAACATACTAACAAGCAGAGAGAAGGAGTTATCATTCCTCTTTATAAAGCCTTGATACAACCACATCTGGATTAACCACACTCAGTTCTGGTCCCCTGAGTTTCTTGGGAATGAGGAAGTTGTAGAGAGAGGATTCAGAGGCAAGCGATCAAGATGGTCTGTGGAATGCTCCATAAGTCAATAAATTGAGGGTTTTGTGGGTTGAAAAAGTTGCTTGGCTGATAGGAAAAAAAAAAGGAAATGATAGAAATGTTTAATTACTTAAAGGATTTTTTAAAGGATTAATGCAGAGGAAATATTTCAGCATTAGGCTAGAGGTGATAGGCCAAGAAGTCATTCCTGGAAATTGGTGATAGCAAGGGTGTGAAGACTAGATTTTTTTTTGGCTTTAAGAGTGGTGAATGAATGGAATGGGTTGCCAGAGTCAGTTGTGTACTGGATTCAGGAGAAATATGATTGATATTGTATGGATAATTTAGGTCTCCAATGATAAATCTTAGGATTGCATATAGGTGCCTGTACAAAAATAATAACTTACCAAATGACAACTGAAATTAATTTTCTAAAAATAAATCAACTGTGAGTGTGATTTACAAAAAGTGATAATATTGAATTACTAGTTATGTTAAAATTTGAAATGTATAATGCATTTTGAGAATTTTTGAGTCTGAATTTTGAATAAATCATGTTTCATAAAGATTTCTGAATATTATTATAAGAATTACTGTTCTATTATTCAAAGACTGAAATTAATGGAAAATTTGTTCATATAACAAATAATAATTCATCCAAACTATATAACTTCTCATTAGTAAGTAGTAGTAATATTCTGGAGGAGAAAAATTTAAATGTCATACCAAAATGTGATGTAGAAATTTGGCATTTTGCTGTTGGGAAAAAGATGAGCAGAACAAATCCTCATATTCTTGTCTTAATGGAGATAGAATCATTTTAATATCAACCGGTTTGTAACTAAAATAAAATAATAATAATAAAAAATAAAAAAAACTGTCAAAGATTCTATATACATGTAAAATGAATTTTAAGAAATGTAAAAAGAGCAAAAGATCAATATATATATATATATAACATCAGCTGCACTTCTTGTACATCAAGTGCATTTAAATGTACTTGCTACATATCAAAAGGAAGAAACACTTAATATAGCTTAGACAGCTATATTAAGTTGCTAAATGTAAAAATTATATATGAAAGAGCATTAACAAATACTTCTAAAACAATCTAGTTATTGAAACAATAAGCAAAATAAGTTCATAATGAACTAATAAATAATATTTGCTTACAATTGATTCTCATGAGAGCAATAACATTTATAACACACTTACTATAACAAGTTACTGAAATATTCTAAATAAAGCCCTATCCCCAAGACAATTTTATAGTTAAGGCAATTTGCTATAGCAACTGCTTACTATAACCAAATATTTCCATAGTTTGCTATACCATAGCGCTGTCAATATATAAAATATGTACAAAAAATTTAAAAGTATCAAATTTGAGCAGCTTTTGGAAGTGGAGTAGATTCGAATATATTAAACTATTAGAGAAATGCAAATTTGAGAACAAGAGTCAAACCCTAGAAACCTGACAGTAAAATCTAATGAAAAACACAGCACCAGGAAAGAATGTGGTGAAGATAGTCCTAAAGATACAAAAATCTGCACTCTTTGCAATGAAATCAAGAAGTTAAAGAGGCAGTCCTGAAAAAAAAAAAAAAAGAATAAATCACCTAGAAAATACTTCTCATGTAAATTAGCATGTGCCCTTAGAAATTATAGAGAAAAATGTAAGCAGGCTAAAATCTTCTGCATTACTGTGGAACATTAATGCAGAAGATAGACACCACAAAACAGCAAAATATTCCTTTGACAACTGAAACTGCTCAGAAAGGAAGTATACCACATAAAAAATCAGAAATTAATAGCAAAAATAAAAACATCATATTCTAGATGTCTGGAGTAATTATTTTGCAAAACTAAAATATAGGATAAGCAGTGATAGTACAGTAGCAGAAAATATTCAACAGTTGTGTAATCAAGAGCATATATTAATATCTGAAGTAGAAAAAAAGCCACCAGAAACCTGAAATGTAGAAAGGCAATTGGAGTTAAAGATAATACTACTGAATGTATTTAAGAATTTCACCAGTGAATGTTTCAGATAAGATTTAAGCATCAAGATAAAAAGCAATTGTAGAATTATGTAGGATTTTTCTTTCTTCATAATTTAGTTTTAATGCTATTAAAATTTTAATATTAATCCATCATAATAAAAGGATGTTTATTAACTTGCTTATATTTCAGAAGATTTCAAACCAGCATCTTCAGAAAAAACATGTTACAGTTTACATGGAACAATGAGTAAGTGAAACAATTCCAATTGTAATGGACATATGATCTACAAGGCAAGGAGAAATTTGCAAACAGATTAATGGTACTGCAATAGGTTCCCCTCTCCCCATTCTGCCTTCGCTTCATATTAGAAAATAATCAAATAACTGTTTGCCTTTTCTTGACACATTACTTATTCACCTTCCAGATAGATCACTATTTTTTTTTCCATTTAGAGAAATGCTAACACACACGCACGCACGCGCACGCACACATGCACACACACAGGAAGATATCTACATAAACAATTACCATCCAGCCCAGCAGTATAGAAATGTAAAAACATTTACACACAGAGCCAGATCTACTTGTTGTAATGATGTAGTTCCTTTCCACAGGGTTACAATGATGTAGCACTGTGGACTACCTTAGCCATACTTTCTTGGTTAATGGCTACAGTTCCCACCTTCCAAAACACACAAGAACAAAACACCACTTTTTCTATTCCACATATCAGAGGTACATCTGAAAAGACAGCCAAAGCACTAATAAAGTATAACCTTCACGCCGCATGTCAAATTAGCAATTTGGATCTGCTGTCCTAAGGACAAACTCAATTCTCTAGAATATCCTGGAGTGAGCGAAGAGCCCTGTGACTGACTTAGCCTACTATAAGAAATATGTTCACTACCATTATTATGCCTGGACTGGTGGACCATGCTTAGGACT
This sequence comes from Typopeltis vanoorti, assembly GCF_054136105.1. Taxonomy (NCBI): domain Eukaryota; kingdom Metazoa; phylum Arthropoda; class Arachnida; order Uropygi; family Thelyphonidae; genus Typopeltis; species Typopeltis vanoorti. The sequence goes on along the minus strand of NC_143567.1, from coordinate 71,584,077 downwards.
TCCCTTCACACAAGGTTTGAAGAAAACCACCAATGTGCTATATGGAAGTTGTTACAGGTCAGAAAGTTTATTTTTAGAGTCAACAATGGCTATGAAGCATTCTCCTAACCTTAACAAGCATAGTTGCGTTAATATGCCAAAAATTTGGGAGACTGTTATCCTGTGATAAACTCCTACACAACTGTAATACTTCTTTTTTCACACCACAAGGTGCTAATTTAGGACTTTAATCTTTTGTCTGATACAAAAGGAATTGTTTCACTTACTCATTGTCATGTGTAAACTGTAACATGTTTTACTGGTTTGAAATCCATCAAAATATAAGGCAGTTAATAAATCCTTTTATAATTTAGTGTGCTCAGTGCTGTAATACTGTTAAAAATTAAAAATAAGTTATAAATAACATCCAAGATCGAAGCCTGTCAATTAGACACATGGTAAGGGTTATATGAGGATACAGGACATTATACAGAAAAAGGCAAGACAATCAGAGATGCCACTGATCACAGCATTTACAGGATGATTTGAATTAGCTAGAAGTGCAGGAAAATGATATTGGTTATCAATTCAATGTTAGTAAGCATACATTTATGCACCTTTGGTGTGATATAATATCCAATGGCATATTATATTGTTGGAATTATGCTTTGAGTAACTGACAAGGCTAAAGATCTTGGTATTCTGGTGGATAAGAAGTTGAAGTTCAAGAGTCACTAGCAAAAATGGCAAATGCAACTCAGAGGATAATTGCAATGTTAAAATGATCACTGACAAATAAGGATATGGAAGTTAATTTGCCTGTTTACAAGGCCTTGATATAATAACACCTGACTGGACCATTAGATTTGGTCTACAGGATTTGAAGATGATAAAGAAACTGTAAAAAGGGTACAAAGAAGAGTTATAAAGAGGATATGAGGATTATGAAATGTAGATTATAAAAACAAATTGGGAGCATGTGGTATGTAGGCACTGACAGACAAGAGAAAGAGGGATGATATGATAGAGGTCTATACAATTCGGAGAGGACTTTTTATAGAATATCAATTGATAAAATGTTTCATTATATGGAAGGAAGGGAGAAGTCAAGCTGTGGAAGTTAATTTTGCTGTGGAGAAGTCAAGCTGAGGCAGCTGTGGAAGTTAATTTTGTGTGCAGAACTGTGAGTGAGTAGAACAGTTTGCATGCTGAAGTAGTGAGTGCATCTAGAGTGAATGAGTTTAAGAGAAGGTATGATAGCTGGTGTGGGTGATGTACAGCCTCTCTTGATAAGTATTTGATGCCCTAGAGATATAATAATATAGAGCTAATGCTTAAGTTGAAACTGAAATACAGGAAAACCTCACTTAATGCAAATTCAATATGTGAGATTGAGTGAAATTATACTATTTCTCACTTTAAGCGAGAGAGATTAATCAGTTAACACGATTTTTTATATTATGCGAAATTTTTTGTTGCCAACCTGCAGCGAGCAGAAAAGCAGGAAATCATTAAGAGACATGAAAGTGGCACTGGTAATACAATGATTGTGCAAGAACTGGGATGCTGAAAGTCTACAGTTTGAACTATCTTAAATAAGAGAAAAGAATACAAAGAACGAGGACAAGCTGCTACTACTTCTTTAAGCATGCAGATCACCCGAAATAGAAGCCCTTTAATGATCGAGATGGAGCATCCTTTTTCACTCTGGATTGAGGATTATAACTAAAAAGAATATCCCTTAGTACAGGGAATATTCAGGCAAAAGCTCTCAATATTTTTACCTCATTGAAAGACACCAAATTTCAAGAGGAATGTGAAAACTTTACTGCGAGTTTAGGATGGTTTGACCATTTTAAAAATCGAACTGGGCTGCATAACTTAAGAATAACTGCGGAATCTGCTGGTGCCGATAAAGATTTTGCAGCCAAGTTTCCCAAAGAACTGCATAAGATAATTCAGGAGGGTGATTATGACGATCGGCAAATATTCAACATCGACGAAATTGGTCTGTTTTGGAAGTGTATGCCAACAAAAACTTTGCTAGCTAAAACTGAAGTATCTCAACCAGGATACAAAGTATTTAGAGATCATCTTAAACTTTTATTAGGAGTCAATGCAGAAGGCAACTTTAAACTCAAGCCTATGTTGTTTTATTGTGTGCAAAATCCAAGATCTAACATTATTGAAGAAATCAGCACAATTGGAAAAGAACTTGGATTTAATGAACTGGATAATGAAGATGTGAGAAACTTGCTCAATTCCCATTCAGAACAGTTAAGCAAGAATGATCTTCTTCAACTAGAAGAACAGCGTGCATATGAAGAAGATAAGGAGTGCGAACAAGAAGAGAATGTTATGACTAAGTTAACTCCAAAGAGCTAGTTTTCCATTACATTGAGTATGCTAAGCAAATTTTGTTTGATGCTGATCCTGATATGGAATGAAGATTCAAAGTCCGCCAAAATCTTGATAAAGCGATCGCCGGCTATAGCAAACTGAATGACAAGATGAAAAAGTCGAGCATGATTCAAACAACTTTACTTAATTTTTTTTTGTAAAAAAGTAGCTCAAAATGTTTAGACATTAAATAAAAATTTAAGCAACTGATTTTTATTAACTAATGATTTTATCCTCTAATATAGCTTATACCGTAATTTTTTTCCAAATTTCGCTAACTGGGCAAGGTTTTCCTGTAGCCAGTACTTAAGGGGATACTCAAGGATGTACAGAAAGACTGGTGTGAAGTGAAATCAAATGTAAGTCAAGCATGCAAAATATCTCCATTGTTACATTAATCTATGTGTATCACATTATGAAAGAGAGCAGCATTAAAACTGACATCAAAATTGTTAATCTCAGCTCTTTACTTTATGCTAAGGATATCACTGGTATAAAGTAAAAATCATACCACTCATACTAACACAGTTTAGGTTGACTGAGTGGATAGCATATCATTGACATTTGTGAATGCCTTTAGGCAGATAGATGAATTTCACTGCTCAGTGTGAGATCACCATCCTGTTTATTTTAGGCATGAAGTAGCTTGAAAAAGATCTATGTTTGGTCTCTAAAAACAGGATTGTTGAATTATTTAACTTTCAGCCAACTCACAGTACTAATGTAATAGAGGTTCACAACCTTTTGTGGGTGAGATCCAAATAAAAAATAAACATATCCACTACAATTCTTCAGGACTCCTTCACTAAACTGAATAACCAATATAACAATTTAGTATAAAAATCAAGACAAGTAAAATTCCACTTTTTAACATACTAGAAGATAGTTTGATCATGGTGGAGAAACAAGACGCATCTATTTACAATATGAGTAATCTTGACTAGATAAACAAGATGGATTGTGTAAGCAAAGCTTTGATTTATCAATCACTGTCAGCATGCACAAATTGAAGAAGCTGTTAAGATATTATCTCATGCAAAATCATATTTCTACAGTTCAACGAATAACTTTATACAAGTTGTTAACCAAATTATTGTAGTGCAACAACAACAGTTTCTCTGTTTTGAAGTATTTGTATTCATTATTCTGTATACAATTTTGCTTACATACTGTAAATAAAAAGAAGTTTAATGTTTTAACACATGTAATTCAAAAATCCTTCTTGTCTCATATTCTATGAATTTCGTTATCCAGTATGTTATGCCTTCTGTAACAGTGCTCTGAAGCAATACAGTAAACCATTTTTGTTTAAGAGGGTGATACATTTCCAAGCTACTCTCTGACCATCAATAGTCCTCATACACTATTCATTTTTACTATATTTTTTGAATAACAGCTTCACACATGTAAGAGAAAACAAAAATAATTTATTACTCTTATAATATTTTTATCCAGAAAAGATGAAATTTTTTATGAAATTTTACTGGGAAACAATTCTCTTATATAAAAATTAATTTTCACTTTAAAGAAAAAATGAAGGCTCTTCATCTTCAAGAGTCTGAAATGATGATTTACTTTTATGTAGTTTCACTGTTTACAAATATACCACTCCAAGAAACTCTTCAGTAGATTAAAGTACTGCAAATGGTAATCCTATATCACTTGCTTTGGTTGATTATTTTATGGAGCATTTAGAGCAGTGCTTCGCAAAATGTGGGCCGTGGCCCCCTTGGGGGCCGTAGGTTTTGTTGAGTGGGCCATGAAATGATGAAAACAAATTGAAAATGTTTTAAGACGTAGATTTTTTTTATCTTAAAAGAAACTTATTTGTTATTATTTCTTTTTTGTTATTTTTTATATTTTAATGGAAAAAAATCGCACATTGGTGCGGGTTCACAAATTTTGCTTCCTGCGTATTTGGGCGCTTAATGAATATTAGTAAATATATGCTTATTCATATAAGTTTCATTTCAAAGCAGAAATCTAAGAATTGTAGTTTCAAATATTTCACCTGATAATGACTTTTTGTGTAGCAGAATTGAAACACATCCATCACATTAAATTGTTATTAAACTTCTTTTATGTTTTTAATTCTTTCTTTATTACTAATCGTTTTACGTTTCATGTGCTTGTACTGCAAATGTACAATAACAATATATCTATCTATATAAAAATATGAGATAATATGCCATGTCAAATGTGTATGTAAGATGCTAAAAATGTAATATTTGCATTTGATTTTTGCAATATTCAGTGTGTATGTTTTGTATTGAATATAAATATAATAAATATTATAATAATATATGTCTATATTACGATTTTTTTTCAAGGGGGGACTGTGAAATATTTTAATTTTTCCATAGGGGCCCTGACATCCAGAAATTTGGGAAGCACTGATTTAGAGGATTAGATTTTCAACATAATTTCTCCTTGATCTCACATTTGGCTGCATTTTGTGGATGACATCTTTGCGATCATGTCTCACTCTGAAACAGAACTACTTCAGTTTCTAGATAAAATTATCTCCTTATATACTCGCATCAAGTTCGCTACTGAATGTGAATCTAACAACAATCTTCCCTTTCTGAGTACTTTAATACATCATAACTCTGTGAATAATATTGCTTTTTCTGTTTGCAGGAAGCCATCCTTCACAGGCAGATATATTCATATCTTCCCATCATCATCCTTCACAAAATAAATAGATATTATCAAAAGCCTTGTATAGTGTGCACACAATTTGTTTTTCTGAGTCTCTTCTATTAGAATTACATAAAATAAAACTTACTCTATTATTTAATGAATATAGTAAGACCTTGATACAGAAAATATTTGATAATTATCTTTCCTCTTCCGGATTACAATCTAATGTTAAAAGAATCAGCATACCCTATTTAAAAGGAACACCTGAACAAATAGCAAGGACTCTTCGCAGATAATTTGTACATCACCTTCAAATTAGCTCGGAAGTTGCCATCTTTCTTACTACCTATCAAGGATATATTATCACCTTTATCCTTGTCTGGTGTTTATTAAATACCCTGTTCTTTGCTACTTTGGACAAACTGGTCATTCTGCTACTATTAGAATTGAATACAAGATTTTGGATTTTTAAGGTTCAGACCTTGCTTTTCATACCATCAACCCTAGACACAGAGTTCACTAGAACTATACCAAGATGTTACACTACAGTAGGTTTAAATTTGATTGTCTATTTTTTGAATTGCATGAAGTCCTATGCCACCATCCTAATCTTAATTGGACAGACTATATGTCTATTTCTAAGTTTTGGGAAGAGATTGCTATGAATTGTTTACTTATTTATTTATTATTTTTAAATTATATATTTAATTACACATCTATTCCCATGTTTCTGAACTCTAATAGTGTCTCCTCCTACTGGACAGTTGCAACCAAGAGAAGTCATATTATATACATGCTGTATGACTCTTTTTGTATTCAGAATCTAAATGTTATTACTAGATTTTCTGTCTTCTCCCTGAAAGAAGCTCATGACATCTTGAGTGAAATACAGAGGAATAATAAATTATATTTAGCTTTCTCTAACATGCATGACGCTGTTATTCAAAAAATATAGTATGGCTAATGTGTATGTCTCTATTAAACTAGTAACTATTCATTTTTAATATGGGTGATAAACAAAAATCTTATAGTTTAACCAATAAGTTATAGTACTTGTAAAGAAGTACTAAATAACCAATACAGCCAAAAACTTCACAATTTTGGCAAATATAACTAAATTCGACTCAGATAACCCCCTCCTTTTTTTTTTTTTTTTGTTTAAATAAGAAGTTGCTAATTGCACAATACACATTACCCTCCCTGTCTCTCTCTCTCTCTCTCTCCTACTAATGAAAGGTTTATTTATAACACATAAGCCTTTCATTAAATTTTTGAGGGTTTCACTAATCTGATGTAAAATTTACTTTTCATTGTTTACTTTTGTGTTTGTAGAAAAGAAGTGTAGTCCCTACAAGTTAGCCCCAGTAGAATCAACTGATAACCAATAATAAACATCACTGCTTCAGAAATAAAACTTAAATCTACTAGCCACAAAAAAAAATTTACTTGTGCAAGATATCGACGTTGTTTATATAAATATTGTTATAGGTGACATTTAAAAAAAATAAATGTTATGATGACAATACAAAGTAATACATTCTTTAATTCTCATTATACATTACACAAAAATATGCTTTCCTTTAAATATGGATTCAAAATGTAACATGCCACAACACAGCATTACAAGTAAGATAACAATATATTGTTATCTTACTCACAATGACTGACTTTATTATAAAAGGTTGGATAAAGATAAGGTGGGGAATAACATAAATGATGCAATCAAGTTTCAAATACAGCAATGACATGAAAAACTTACACTTTCTTGCACACTTTGTGTGGGGATATACTATTTTCAAGTGAAGCACCATAACTAACAAGTAATGGTGGTTTTTTTTTTTTTTTTGTGACTGAAATGAAAACCAGAAGTGCAATGTATAAAGTGAAAAGAACACTAATAATGCATAGGAGAATGAGAGGATTTCTGGAACTCAACAGTAGATATTTATTAAATTTTTATGTTTAGTTATGCCACAATGATGACAGAACAACTGTTGGTGGAAGAAGATATGATATAGCAGATTGAGTTTTGAATGATATTTTGTTTTTTTAGTCTTTCTAAATGAAAGAAAAACAAAGTTCTGAACCTTATGGAAATAAAAGGAAGGAAGAAAGTGAAGATGTTTGCTTGATGTTATAACTTTTAAAGAAAACCAGCAAATAAAATTTCAAGTGTTTTTGTGATTTTTTAAAATGGAAGACATGCAGTACTCATATGGAGAGTTTAGTCATCATAAAAACCTTATAATTGGTGAATTTCAATAAAACTCACATTTTTGTGTTCAAAAATTAAATTATATTCCTCTGTAGCTCAGTTAGTATCAATGATGTTCTCTCTTCCAAATGAACCTGGGTTTAAATCTCATCTAGAATGTGAAGAACCTTTATCAGGGTTTTTCATCTGACATGAGTTAGCTAGTCTCTTGCAGAGGTGGAAGGAGTTTTCCTCCCTGAAATTTGGATTTATCATCCTGCAAAACAGGCAAACCAGCCATAACACAAGCCATTTAAGACAACAGACAATGTAGACTGGATTAACCATCCTATCATAATAAGCCAAATAACCCTACCTAAAAAAAAAAGCCAAATAACCCTACCTAAAAAAAAAAAGCCAAATTACTTGCTGCAACAGGTCAAGCCTAACATAAAAGGCAAGATGGGATGAGAAATTTTATTACTGCATGTTATGGATAATACTTCAGCGAACTTACAAATAATCAGCCATTGTGTACATAGTAACTTGAAAAATGCAACTCTGATTATACCAAACCAGAGTAGGGCAACGAAGGAACAAAACATGACATGCCAAGTCAACTCACACTCTAAGCAATGTTTATGCAATATTATTTTCAGAATGTCACGTATAAGATTTATGGGAGGGGGGGGGGGGGGTCATGACATCATAACTTCTTAAACCAATTATGGTTTCATTACTTTTCAGCCTGTTCTTTCAACTTCACTGTTATCAAGAAATTTGATTTTAAATGTGCAACTATGCAAGCACATAAGCAAACTCTATGGAAATGTTTTCATAATTCAAAACTGATAACTTTTCAGCCTCATATTAAGTTAGCTGGAGTTTTCAGCAGAGGTCACACTTCTACATGTTTCTGGAATCATGTATTAAATGTGCAAACATTTCACATGGCATAAGTATATAATTTTAAGGGCATTAATTATAAATAAGGATAATATGTATTAACTATAAAGAGGTGAAGCAATAAACTTGCCCTTTATTTCATAAAAAAAAAAAAAAAAATATATATATATATATATATAGCAAGAGAGGGCAATGAATAAATTAAATCCTTCATGCTTTCCCCTCCAAGGCAGGCAGGTCTTATACAGTTCAAAACACAGCAAGCATGTTCAACATTTTCAACAGATAGGATGTAAACTATCATCATCATCAAATTCCTGCCATGTACCCTCAAGGGGTGTACAGGATATGACAGTACTACATGAAAAAATTTACATCATTACTAACTTCCTATCTACAATTTTTCTCCAAATCAGTCTGTTACTTGTCAAGACTCCAATATTATCAGATCTTATATTTCTATCATCTAAGGCACTTTGTACTGTATCAAACCACCTATATCTTGGTCTTCCTCTGGTTGTTTTGCTGCCAACCTGGCAGAGAACACTTGTTTTGCTAATCTTTCTTTGCCCATTCTGTTTAAGTGACCATACCACCTGAGATTAGCTCTGCTAACGCATTCCTGGATGCTGACAATGTCAAGTTCTTTCCTAATATCCCTGTTTTTAATATGATATTGCCACTGATGCCATCTGTTCACACCTATAATCTTTCTCAGGACTCTCATATCTGTGGTCTCTAGTCGTTCGTCAAGTGTTTTACTTCTGACCAGCTCTCAGATCCATAAGTTAAGACTGGTTTGAACACTGTCTTGTATACAGCTAATTTAGTGTTCTGACTAATTTCTCTCTTATTCCATATGAATTTATTCAATTGACTTCCCAGCATACCAGCTTTGCTGATTCTGTTGTCTATTTCTATATTTAATTTACCATCTTCAGTAAAATTCGTGCCTAAGTAGCTGAAATGCTTTACTTGTTCCACAGGTTTTCCATTCACAACACAGTTGACATTTTCAATGATTCTGCCTATTGTCTTTTTATTGCTGACCTTCATACCATATCTATTACAACAGCTATTCAATTTAGTCAGATAATCTTGTAGACTTGTAGCTGATTTATTTAGAAGTATAACATCATCCGCATAAAGCAAAGAGCTGACATTAACATCTCCAATTTTGATATCATTTTTAATACCACTCTCCTTCATAATGTGATCCATATAGATAATGAATAACAGAGGGCATAATGTACATCCTTATCTCACACCAGATTTAACATTAAACCATCTTCCTGAACTTCCTTCAATTCTAACTGCTGACTTATAACTCAAATAAAGACTAAGTATTAATTGATATAATGCCCCATTGACACCATATAACTGTAGAGTATTAAATAGCCTCTCTCTTGGCACCTTGTCATATGCCTTTTCCAAATCGACAAAACTTAAATATAGATCTTTGTTATATTCCCATGCTTTCTCGACTATTTGTTGTAAAGTGGAGATCTGATCCTGACAGCCTCTATTTGGCCTGAATCCAGCTTGTTCTTCACCAAGCTTATTCCTTGCCTCAACCATTTCTCAAGTATACTTGCATAGATCTTGCCAAGAACACTCAGTAGGGAAATACCTCTGTAATTCTCACATTCAGTTTTATTTCCCTTTTTATATATGGGTACTATGAGAGCTCTCATTAGGAATTCGTCCCTCTGTCCAGGCTTTCTGAACTATGCAGTGTGTAGCCACTGTAAGACTCTTATACCACCATATTTCAGCATTTCTGGTCGAATATCATCTACTCCTGCTGCCTTTCCACATTTCAAGCCTTTGATGGCTTTTTCTACTTGAAGTATGGATATGTATTCCTGACTGCATGCCTGGTCAGTATTTTTTACCACTGTGCTGTCATCACTGCTTGTTTTATTTAGCAGTTTTTCAAAGTAATTACTCCATATTTCAAGGATATCTTTTTTCCCCGTTTTCATGTAACCTTTATCATCTCTAACTCCTTTTACAGCACTCTTTCCTCCATTCCTAAGCTTCTTCAACAACCTCCAGAATATTTTACCACCTTCTTGATATTTATTTTCTATATTCTTGCCAAAGTCCTCCCATGACTTTTGTTTAGCTAGTTTTACACAGTGTTTAGCATTCTTGCATTTGTCTCTATATTCTCTAAGAGCACAAGCTGACTTATTTGTCAGGAACTTTTGGTATGCTTTCTTCTTTTCCTTCACTGCCCCATTAACTTCCTGTGTCCACAATGGAGTTCTAATTTTTCTATCCTTGCAGACAACTTCACCACATGCCTCTCTAGCAGAATTAATCAAGGTTTTCTTCAAGGCTTGCCACTGAATCTCCAAGGTTTGGTTCCTGTTCTCAAACTCTTTCATTTTTTCTTCAATAATCTTTGTGTATTTTAGTCTACAAAATCTTCGCTTTAAAACTTTCTTACATGTTATTGTTTTCAATACGAAATTCAATTTTATTCTGCTCAAAACTAAATAGTGATCGCTTCCAATTTCAAATCCTCTGTACACTCTGGTGTCCTGCGCCAGGGAGAAAACATCACTATCAACAATAACATAGTCAATGAGACTTTTCTTATTCCTTGCCTCTTCTCTCCATGTGAATTTGTGCACATTTTAATGTTGGAACATGGTGTTAGTAATAACCAGTCCATGTCCTGAGCAGAAATCCAACAGATATTTGCCATTATTATTAGCTTTCCTCTTTTCTCCAAATTTTCCAAAAATATTTTTGGATGTCTGACAATCATTTCATACTCTGCTATTTAGATCCCCAACAAGGAACAACTTTTCCTTTTTCATTGTGTCAGTTGCTTTTCTAAAGCATCAAAAAATTCCTCCACTTCTACCATAGTAGAACCTTCTGTGGGACCATAGGTACAAATAAGTCTCATTGTCCAGTTCCCCATTCTCATATTTACCCACATTACTCTACTTGAGACTGACTGCCATTCAAGAAGATTAGCCTCGTATATTGTGTTGGATACTATGGCTACTCCTTCTTTTCCTTGATTGTCATTGCCTGAATATAACATTTTGTATTTATTGCTCAGAAAGATCTCACCAGTTTTTTTCTTTTTTGTTTCAGTCACCCCTATTATGTCGATCTGGTACTTATCTAATTCCTCAGCTAGCTCCATTTCTTTGCCATTCAGGCTTCTTATGTTGATAGTACCAATCTTCTAATCGTTCAAATCTGAAAACAAACCCCAAATCACCATCACTGTGGTGATGTTGATTTGGGGTTTGTTTTCAGATTTGTTCCAGTAGCTGACTTTTCGCTGTTCCCTGGCGAAAACAACGGGGGCCTTATTTAACCGGGCGATGCCCCAGCTGGCATGAAATTTTGTCATGTTGAACCATCATTTTTTATTTTGGTTTAACCAATAAGAATACAATTTGGTCTGCTAAATCCCAAATTGCCAGCCCATCCTCGTTTGTTCAGTATCCAAGTAGATACCCAACAGGGTGCACCACGAGAAGGTGAGGATTGGACATTAGGTCAGAAGCCCTGGTCAGTTCTCCGCATTCCTTTAAAGGCTATGTGGAGGTCTCCTCTCAGTTATACAGCTTTGACCCTTAAGCACCCCCATGTTCAATATTTTCAACAGATAGGATGTAAACTATTTTCAATTTAATTTTAATTTAAGCGATTTAAATTATTCTATTTATTTAGTTTAAAACTTCAAATTTTTTAAAATCAATTTCCACTTTGAAATATAAGTTTTTATGAGTGAACATTCATAAACTGTTCACATAAATGGTATGTCAGAGACCAGCAATACTAGGTGAATAACACACTTCAAGGACGGTACTCATAGATCTATTCCATGCTGAATTGAACAGAGAAAGAACAGCATTCCTGTTTCCTAAAACTGTTACATAACTGGTTATGATTTTCAATAGCAGTCCATAACAAGAGTTTAAAATGTTAAGAAAAAATGTTGCTGGTACAAAAGGCACCAATTAAACATTCAGAAAGGTAAAAATTGTTCCACAATCAAACAATAAAAACCAATGATAACACATGGTATTATCCACATAAAATATTGAGTTTTTATTAGACCTAAGGGTTTTGCTTTTACTAAAAGCAGCTTCTTCACAAGCTAGATTAAATGGTCATTAGGTACAAAATAAGAAATAAAAACCACATGTACCAACCAAATAAAATGCACATAAAAGTATTAAAAAAACTTTTTATGAATCCTAAACATAAAACATTAACATGTACATTAATCTTAGTAGGTAGGATAATGGTTACATAATCTAGATTATGGAAACATGGAACTATTCAAGACAATGAAATCCATTTCATTTTAAGTCTAAATCTTTTACACTTCCTTTGGATTGCTAGTGTGCATGATACATTATGTTACCCTTCCAATGATGTCTCTGAGACAGAGATAACCTTCATTGTAATCTATACTTCCACTGCACTGCAAACAAGAATTACAACCAAAAACTTAGCTTAATAAAGAAAAAGATCCAAAAAAAAAAAAAGATCAAGACATTTACAAAAGCTTGCATTTTTGGCCACATGTCATTTCCTGGAAAACATTCATGAGGAATGCAACCAGCAGTTTACATCAATAGTTGAGGTACAAAAAGTATCACAAATTTAATATATAGTAAGGAAGCTGGAATACATGATATTCAACTAGAAACACTCAAATATGGAGGTATAAAAGTTTTACGGTGGTTGCACCATATAATTCAGGCATCAATATAGCATCAATGGCAAAATCATATTAAAAATGAAGATATTAAAAAGGAAATTAACACTGTTGGCATTCAAAAGTGTGTGAACAGAACATCTAAGAGTAGAATAGTCATACAGAATGGGAGAGAAGTGGTTAGCAAAACAGATGGTTTGATACAAGGATGTTAAGCCAATACCAAAAACTACATACTGTCCTGACATCCTAAGAATATTCTAAAACTGACAAATAACAGATTAATTTGGATGAAAATTGCTGATGGGAAGTTAATAGTAATATGAAGGTAATCATATAATACTATCATAGTATCCTGCACACCACATGAGAATACATGTTAGGAATATAATATTGATAGTGATTCAGTGTTATGTCATCTGTAACACAAAATCTTGGAAGGTGGGGAAGGGAAATAGATGAGCTCAGTGAAAATAGTTTTAAACGGCTTCTTTGGATCTAAAAGACCTACAGAAGCTTATAACAAGAGAATCAATATTGTAGTTTTGTAATGCTTAAATTTACTAATTTAAAATATATAAAATAAACAATAAAAACGTAGAAATAAAAAAAAAACTTATACTTACCCTCCCAACAAATCTGTACTGTCACTCTGCTGATTCATATTGATAACTGTCATTTTGTGCCCTGGTGGAGAAGAGGAGAAACTATTGGTTACTAATTTAACAGAAATTCACAAAAGTACAATTCTCATAAAAAGATCTGTAATTTCTATTCAACAATTACTAATTTCTCTCTTATTCCATATGAATTTATTCAACTGACTTCCCACCATACCAGCTGTGATGATTCAGTTATCTATTTCCATATTTTATTTACCATTTTCACTAAAAATCGTGCCTAAGTAGCTGAAATGTTTTACTTGTTCCACATGTTCTCCGTTCACAACGCAATTGACATTTTCAACGATTCTACCTATTTTCATTGTCTTTTTCTTTTTATTGCACCTTCATACCATATTTATTACAACAGTTATTCAATTTAGTCAAGAAATCTTGCAAACTTGTATCGGATTTATTTTGAAGTATAACATCGTCTGCATAAAGCAAAGAGCTGACATTAACATCTCCAATTTTGATATCATTTTTAATACCACTCTCCTTCATAATGTGATCCATATAGATAATGAATAACAGAGGGCATAATGTACATCCTTATCTCACACCAGATTTAACATTAAACCATCTTCCTGTACTTCCTTCAATTCTAACTGCTGACTTATAACTCAAATAAAGACTAAGTATTAATTGATATAATGCCCCATTGACACCAATATAACTGTAGAGTATTAAATAGCCTCTCTCTTGGCACCTTGTCATATGCCTTTTCCAAATCGACAAAACTTAAATACAGATCTTTGTTATATTCCCATGCTTTCTCAACTATTTGTCATAAAGTGAAGATGTGATCCTGACAGCCCCTATTTGGCCTGAATCCAGCTTGTTCTTCACCAAGCTTTTCTTCCACAATTCTTCTCAAGCATGCTTGCATAAATCTTACCAGGAACATTCAGTAGGGAAATACTTCTGTAATTCTCACATTCAGTTTTATTTCCCTTTTTATATATGGGTACTATGAGAGCTCTACTCTAATCATCGGGAATTTGCCCCTCTGTCCAGGCTTTCTGAACTATGAAGTGCAGCCACTGTAAGACTTTTATACCACCATACTTCAGCATTTCTGGTCGAATATCATCTACTCCTGCTGCCTTTCCACATTTCAAGCCTTTGATGGCATTTTCTATTTCAAGTATGGATATGTATTCCTGACTATGTGCCTGTTGAGTGTTTTTTACCACTGTGCTGTCACTGCTTGTTTCATTTAGCAATTTTTCGAAGTAGCTACTCCATACTTCAAGGATATCTTTTTCTCCCGTTTTCATGTCACCTTTATCATCTCTAACTCCTTTTACAGCACTCTTTCCTCCATTCCTAAGCATCTTCAACAACCTCCAGAATATTCTGCCACCTTCCTGATATTTATTTTCTTTGTTCTTGCCAAAGTCCTCCCATGACTTTTGTTTAGCTAGTTTTACACAATGTTTAGTTTTCTTACATTTGTCTCTGTATTCTCTAAGAGCACAAGCTGAGTTATTTGCCAGAAAATTTTGATATGCTTTCTTCTTTTCCTTCACTGCTTCTTTTACTTCCTGTGTCCACCATGGAGTTCTGATTTTTCTATCCTTGCAGACAACCTCCCCACATGCTTCTCTGGCTGAATCAATCAGGGTTTTCTTCAGGGCTTGCCACTGAATCTCCAAGGTTTGGTTCCTGTTCTCAAACTCTTTCATTTTTTCTTTAATAAGCTTTGTGTATTTTAGTCTACAATTCACATCTGAGAGGTGCTCAACTTTTATTCGCTTTAAAACTTTCTTACATGTTATTCTTTTCAATATGAAATTCAATTTTATCCTGCTCAGGACTAAATAGTGATCACTTCCAATTTCGAATCCTCTGTACATTCTGGTGTCCTGCACCAGGGAGAAAACATCACTATCAACAATAACATAGTCAACGATACTTTTCTTATTCCTAACCTCTTCTCTCCATGTGCATTTGTGCACATTTTTATGTTGGAACATGGTGTTAGTAATAACCAGTCCATGTTCTGAGCAGAAATCCAACAGGTATTTGCCATTATTATTAGCTTTGCTCTTTTCTCCAAATTTTCCAAAAATATTTTTGGATGTCTGACAATCATTTCCTATTCTGCTATTTAGATCCCCAACAAGGACCAACTTTTCCCTTTTCATTGTGTCAGTTGCTTTTTCTAAAGCATCAAAAAATTCCTCCACTTCTACCATAGTAGAACCTTCTGTGGAACCATAGGCAGAAATAAGTCTCATTGTCCAATTCCTCATTCTGATATTTGCCCATGTCACTGTACTTGAGATTGCCTGCCATTCAAGATTAGCCTCGTATTTTGTGTTGCATAGTATGGCTACTCCTTCTTTTCCTTGACTGTTATTGTCTGAATATAACATTTTACATTTATTGCTCAGGAAGATCTCACCAGTTTTGTCTTTTTTGTTTTAGTCATTCCTATTATGTTGATCTGGTACTTATCTAATTCCTCAGCTAGCTCCATTTCTTTGCCATTCAGGCTTCTTATGTTGATAGTACCGATATTTAACTCTGGTGATGTTGAGTTTGGGTGTGCTTTCAGATTTGCTCCAGTAGCTGAGTTTCGCTGTTCGCCCTGGTTCCCTGGCGAAAACAATGGGGGCCCTTGTGTAACCGGGCAACGCCCTAGCCGGCATGAAATTTTGTCATGTTGTACCATCATTTTGTATATTGGTTTAAGCCAATAAGAATACAATTTGGTTGGCTAAATTCCAAATTGCCAGCCCATCCTTGTTCGTTCAGTATCCAGGTAGAGACCCAACAGGGTGCACCAAGAGAAGGTGAGGATTGGACATTAGGTCAGAAGCCCCGGTCGGTTCTCCTCTCAGTTATACAGCTTTGACCCTTAAGCACCCCTATAAGTAAAATATCCTTCATAAATCACAAAATGTCAGTTTTGAATGTCTTTAAATCTTTCACATTTTTCTCTTTAATGTGATACTAATTTTTATTGTTCTCCAAACCTGATCCCTTTCCACTGCAAATCTCCTGTATACTCCAGTATTCTGAACCAGTATGAACCAACAACAACAACGTAATCAGATTTTCTTAATTCTTGCATTCTTTCTACATGAACTTATGGAAATAGACTAATTATTCACTAACTACATTTTAGAACATGGTGTTAGTAATAACTGGTTTATGTCCTGAAGAGAAATCCAATAGGTACCATTATTAGCATTCCTCTTTTCTCTAAATTTTCTCCAAAGCATTTTGTCTGAAATTCATTTCCACACTATATTTCAGAGAAACCTAAATTGCACATTTCATTAGTGTGTAACCTCCTATGGCCTTCAGTATGCTCTCCATCCTTCTACTCACCATCAGTTTTTGATATGTGATGCATTCTGGACTATCTTTTGTCACTAGAAAACACTTTCTGAGTTAATTGAAAGAGTAGGTGCAAGCCAGTCCATTGCATCCAAAAGATTCAGTGGTTAAGATTATTACTATGCTGTTGAATATCTGTTGCTATTCATCTTCCCAGGCACCACAAAACAAAAGCACAACTTCACACTAGGAATAGCTGGAATTGTTTTTCTTCTTCTTCTTAAGTATGCTGCAATTGAGTAGGTTCTTCTCTTAAGCAAAAACTTTCCTTCCGCTCTCTTCTGTTCTAAGCCTTATCATCAGATTCCATTTCTGAGAGGAAATGGAATCTGATGATATTCTTCTTCTTCTTAAGTATGCTGCAATTGAGTAGGTTCTTCTCTTAAGCAAAAACTTTCCTTCCACTCTCTTCTATTCTGAGCCTTATCATCAGATTCCATTTCCTCTCAGAATATGTCTGATCCAGTTTCCCTTTCTTCTTTTTATCCTCTTTAACAGACTTTTCTTCTACTCTTTTTAAGACCTCTTCATTAGTTATTTTATCTTCCCATTTGATTTTTTCCATCTTTCTCCAATTCCACAATCTTAATTTCTTCTTTTTCAATGTCCAAGTTTCAGCTGCACAGAGGGCAACACTCCACACATAACATTTTATTAGTATTATGTTTAAGTTTCTGTCCATTTTACTTCTAAATAAATTCCACTTTCTATTAAAGGCATCTCTTCCCATCACTATTCTTGCTTTTATGTCCCTTTTACATCTTCCATCACTGCTAATCACACTTCCTAGATATTTAAATGTCTTTACTTGATTCAATTTTTCCCTATTTATTCTGATATCCAAATTTGTCCCTTTTCTTGCTATTTTTATTACGTTTGTTTTTCTTATATTAATTTTCATTCCATAACTGATACAGGATTCCAGTAATCTGTTCAACAGATGTAGTATTTGATAATAATGTTTCAGTATTCCATTTTTCCCCTATGAAAAGGAAAAAAAGTTCAATTTTTTCCCTTTTCATAGCTTCTTTTATCTTCCAGCTATTATGTCCTTGATAAACCATGATATTAAACTTCACAGTGGGCTGGATACACTCAGCATAAGGCACCTTCCTCTGGCATCTACGTGAGTGTTTACTCACGTTGCTGATCAAAATAGCATAGCGTGATTCACTGCTTCATGTCATGGACTTCCAAAGCTTTATGAATGGTCTGAACAGCACATACCATCACCGCATAGCATGGTTTGATATTATCCAAATTATGTGCTGCTGTTCTTCTATAGAAAATAAGGCAGTACAACTCTCATAATATATCCTACATCTGCTCTCTCTCTCTCTCTCTCTGGATAGCAGCTTCCCTCATGTTTCCCTAGGCTGATAATGTTACCTACAACTGATGTAGACTTACCAATGTAATGCATGGACAAGCCAATAATAACACTCTTACAAAGTGCATATTCTTCTCCATATGCCATTGATGGCATACAGATGAACAATCAACTATAATAGTGGAAAGTGTTTGCCATATATAACAATATGGACCACAAGTGACAACAGGAATCATCAAACCTACTTAACCATGTTAGTTAACAACATTAACTAACATGGTTACAAGAACAAAATAACTCATATAATTTATTATGCCGCAAATTCAAGTCAGCAACTTCACAGGTTAAAAGTATTATGATCATCAATTTTCCTGATATCTCTCCTCAAGGGGTATAGACACTACTATGACAGCACTACATGAGTAAGCCTACATTATTTTAATCTCCCATCAATTTTCTTCCAAATTAGTCTATACCTTGTCAGAACTAGATTGTCATATCTAATGTTTCAGTCTTCTAAGGCACTTCTGACTGAATCAATCTGCCTAGAACTCGGTCTTCCTGTGGTTCTTTTTCCTGTATTGTATTTCCTGTAGTGAACAAAAACAACTGTATTGTTCACCTTTCCTCTTCCATTCTGTTTAAGTGACCATACCAGCTTAATTTAGCACTGCTAACACATTCTTGAATGCTAACAGTGTCAAGATGATTCCTAATGTCTTCATTTTTAATATGATTCTGCCACTGATGCCATCTGTTCAGGCCCTAATTTTTCTTAAAACTCTTATATGTGCGGTTTCTAATCTTTATTCAAGTGGTTTGAACACTGTCTTATATACTAGTTCGGTGTCTTGGCTAATTTCTCTCTTATTCCATATAAATTTATTCAGTTGTCTCCCTACCAACAGCTTTGCTTATTCTATTGTCTATTTCCATATTGAATTTGCCATCTTCACTAATTGTTGGAAATCAAAAACAGATGGAAAGAATACTGTGAAGAACTGTACAGCAGAGTGGATAAAGAAAATGTGGAGTCCTCCCACCAAGAAAATTTTGATTTGGAACCTCCTCCACTTAGGCATGAAGTTGAAAGAGCAGTTAAGCAGCTCAACTGCAATAAGGCCCCAAGTGCAGATGAAATCCCAGCAGAGTTAATTAAGGCCACAGGGGATGGAGGGATAAGAGTGTTTCATAGATTGATTACAAGGATACGGAAGACTGGATCATGGCCTAGAGACTGGAAGAAGTCAGTTTTCATACCACTACACAAGAAAGGTGATATGAAGGCATGCAAGAATTATAGAACTATTAGTTTGATATCTCATGCAAGTCAAAATTTTATTAAAGATCATGCTAAATAGGATTGAGGCCAAAGTTGAGGCAGAGATGCCCGAGGAACAAGCAAGTTTTAGGAAAGGTAGGGGCACCAGAGATCAGATCCTTTGCCTTAGACAGATCATCATCATCAAATTCCTGCCATGTATTCTCAAGGGGTGTACAGAATATGATAGTACTACATGAAAAAAAATTACATCATTACTAACTTCCTATCTATAATTTTCCTCCAAATCAGTCTGTTACTTATCAAGACTCCAACATTATCAGATCTTATATTTCTATCGTCTAAGGCACTTTGTACCGTATCAATCCACCTATATCTTGGTCTTCCTCTGGGTCGTTTTCCTGCCAACCTGGCAGAGAACACTTGTTTTGCTAATCTTTCTTCGCCCATTCTGTTTAAGTGACCATACCACCTGAGATTAGCTCTGTTAACACATTCCTGGATGCTGACAATGTCAAGTTCTTTCCTAATATCCTCGTTTTTAATATCATATTGCCACTGATACCATCTGTTCACGCCTATAATCTTTCTCAGGACTCTCATATCTGCAGTCTCTAGTCTTTGGTCAAGTGTTTTACTTCTGATCCAGCTCTCAGATCCATAAGTTAAAACTGGTTTGAACACTGTCTTGTATACAGCTAATTTAGCGTTCTGACTAATTTCTCTCTTATTCCACATGAATTTATTCAAATGATTTCCTACCATACCAGCTTTGCTGATTCTGTTGTCTATTTCCATATTTATTTTACCATCTTCAGTAAAAATCGTGACTAAGTAGCTGAAATGTTTCACTTGTTCCACAGGTTCTCCATTCACAACACAGTTGACATTTTCAATGATTCTGCCTATTTTCATTGTCTTTGTCTTTTTATTGCTGACCTTCATAGATAGATCATAGAAAAATATAAAGAATTCAGACTCCCTCTGGTAATGTGTTTCTTAGACTACTCTAAAGCTTTTGACTGTGTTGAGCATGTGAAACTGTGGGAAGTAATGAAAAAAGGATGGGTTTTCCTCAACACACTATCAGGTTGATAGCCAACTTGTATAAGGAGCAACAAGCCATGATAAGAACAGGTGTTGGATTGACTGACTGGCTTCAAGTTGGAAAAGGAGTTAGGCAAGGATGTTTACTTTCTCCTCACTTGTTTAGTATATATGCAGAGGACATCATGTGTGAAGCATTGGATGAGCTCAGGACAGGAATTACGATAGGAGGTAGATTGATCAGTAATCTGAGGTATGCTGATGATACAGTACTCCTTTGTAATGACATGGAAGAACTAGGACTAATTCTTGACAAAGTTAACAAGATCAGTAATAACAGAGGACTTCAACTCAATTCTAGCAAGACAAAGATCATGGTTCTCAAAGGAAAAACACACAGAGAAGCTCTTGAGAAACAAATGTATCTTAATGGAGAAAGAATTAAGGAAGTCAGCAAGTTTGAGTACCTGGGATCCATTATTAATGTGAAGAATTGCTGTTCAGAAGACGTCAGAAAAAGGTTAGGAATGGCTAAAACAACAGTCAGAGACCTGTCTAAAATCTGGAAGGATGGATCTATTCCATGGGAACAAAGTTGAGGATTTTAGATGCAGTTGTTTTTCCAACAGCGACTTATGGATGTGAGACTTGGAACCTAATGAAGTCAGATAAGAAATGGATATCTGCTTTTGAGATGTGGTGTTACAAAAGGCTGTTGAGGATATCATACACTGAAAGGCGTACAAATGAATGGGTATTAGAAAAGATTAGAAGAAATTTAAGGCTCCTTAAGGATATTGACAGAAGAAAGTTAAAATATTTTGGACACATAGAAAGGATGGAAGGAGGACTTCTCAGAACAGTAATAGAAGGTAAAGTTCCTGGAAAAAGAGGCAGGGGTAGACCATCAATGAGATGGATGGATTGCGTGTGTGGAGTGACTGATCTTCAGAGAGTTGAGGCTGCCAGAAGGGCAAACAACAGGACTACATGGCGAGGCCTAGTGTGGAACATCATCAAGCATCAGAGTGACCATACGGCATCTGTAGATGCCCAGTGAACACAGACAGACATCTTCACTAAAAACTGTACCTAAATAGCTGAAATATTTTACTTGTCATATAGGTTCTCCATTGAGAATGCCACCTCAAGTAAATAGCTTGTGTAAAGTAAACAGTTAGAGAATCACGCAGATCCCTATCAGATTTTTTTACAAGTAAATCATTTGCATAAAGCAAAATTCATAAATTCAATATTCACCCCCCCCCCAATCTAAAACTGATAGAAATTTTAAATTAGAGAATTTTTAAATTTGGAGTCCCACTTATAAACTTGATATCTCTAATTCTAATATCATGTTTAATGCCAGTGTCTTTCATAATGTGATCCGTATATATGATGAATAAGAGTGGAGATACTGTACAGTCTTGTCTTACTCCTGATTTTACATAAAAACTTTTTCATGTGTTTCCTTCAATTCTAACTGCTGACTTATAACTTTATATTCCCATGATTTCTCAACTATTTGTCGTGGAGTGAAAATCTAATGTTGACAACCTGTATTTGGCCTAAACCAGTTTATTATTCTCTAAGATTCTCTTCCAGAAGTTTTCTCAATCTCTTTTCAAGCATGAAGCATAAATCTTCCCTGAAACACATAAGAGAGAATTACACTTTATTCTCTTTTTTATAGATGGGAACTATGATAGTTCTACTCCAATCATCTGGAATTCGACCTTCTGACCAAGCACTTTGAATTATGAAGTGTAGTCACTGCAAAACATTTACCTCCATATTTGAGCATTTCTGAATGAATGCAATCTGCACCAGTTGCCCTTCTATATTTCAGGTTTTTGATGGCTTTTTCTACCTCAAGTATTGATAAGTACTCCTGCTTGTTTCATTTAACAGTCTTTCAAAGTAAGACTGTTAAATGTTAATTACTTCAGACATCTAGGATATCCTTATCTTCACTTTAATGTCATCTTTATCATTTTTGATTCCTTTTACAGTACTCTTTCCCCCATTTTTAAGCTTTTTCAATAAGTACCAAAACATTTTACCACTTTCCTCATATTTATCTTCTGTATTCTTACCAAAATCTTCCTATGGCTTTTGTTTAGCTACTTTTATGCACAGCTTAGCTCTCTTACAGTTTTCTCTGTATTGTTTTAGGGTTGATAACTTATTTACTAAGTATGCCTTCTTCTTTTTCAGGACTGCTTCTTTCACTTCTTATGTCCACTATGGTGTTTGGTACTTATTTTCAAACTTTTTTTTTTCTCATTCATGTTTGCATGGTTGAGTCTACAGTATACTCGTAAAGGCTTCTCAACTTTAATTCTTTTTAAAAACTTTTTTACATACCATTCTTTTCAATATGATATTCATTTTTATCCTACTTAGCACTAGTGATAGTCAATTCCAATTTCAAATTCTCTATACACTCTCGTATCCTAAATCATGTTGATATCTCTATCAATAATGACATAGTAATAAGGATTATTTCTTGTCTCCTCTCCTTGAACTTGTGTACATCTTTATGTGGTAACATGGTGATATTAATAAGTAGTCTATATCCTGAGCAGATTACCATTATTATTGCCTTTAATTCAAATTTTCCCCAAACGTTTCTATATGCCTGGTGGAATTAATTTCCTACTCTGCTGTTTAGATCTCCAACAAGGAGAGTAGGCTCACTTGTTCTATTTTCTTTATGTTAGCTGTCTGATCTAATGAACTAATAACAATAAATTCCTCTACTTCTTCCACCATAAGAGAACTTTTGGGATCATAGGCACAAATAAATTTCATGAAATTTATTTGTGCCTATGGTCCCACAGAAGTTATGTTGCTCAAAGTAGCTCAGGTAGAGTAAACAGAAAATGCAAAATAGGAAGTGAATGCCATTTAGTTGTGGGCTGAATAAAAATGAATATCATGCTGAAAAGAAAAATATTTGCAAAAAATGTAAAAAAGGATCAAAGCCATGCAGCTTTCAATGGCAGAATTAAATATACATATGTTACTCAAAAAAAAAAGTAAAAATGTTTGAAAACAAGAACTCCACCTTGGAGACTTGGTGGTAAAAAGTTCCCAGAGGCTTTTGGAAAAAGCTTAGAGAGATGAAGTAAGAACTATTGCAAAAGGAATCAGAGATAATAAAGATGACATTAAAACCTTACCATGCTAAAGACTTCCAAATATGTTAGATCCCAAAATTCACCCCCCACATCCCAATCAAAAACTGACAGAAGTTTTAAATTTGGGACTTTTTAAATATTTGGTCCCACTTATAAACTTGCCAGAAAGTGGGCACAATCATGCTTTCCTCCTTCATAAGCAATCTTTATAATAATAAAAAAATAATTCATTTTAAAACTAGTTTGAGAAAAATACATATTCCTCATAAGCAGCTGCAATATTATCTACCTATATGCTGATGTGTGCTATTCCTAGACACATTATACAAACAACTTTCAAAACAGTTCACCATCATTCTCCATTTTGAGAAAGCCAATGCAAGCATGCACATACGAGAAAATACAGCTAAGTACATGTATACTACTTCATATCTGTTAAGTTTTCTCAAAGGATACAATATTCAAATATCCTTCAAGTATTATCAACACTTACCCATTCATCAAAAGATCCTCTCCATCACTAAATTCACCCCAGTGTTTATGGCATTCCTTGCTGAAGTATTCTATTCAAACTGAAAAATCAGCTAACATTTGAATGGAGAACACAGAAAACACGTCCAAGAGCAGCTGTAACATATCTACACTATAGTCACTCTGGAGTTGTTGCAGACTATGCACTGACCATCTGCTTGAATTCTGGGAAGGAGGGAGGGAATCAGACCTCTCTTTTACAAAAGTTAATATAAATTTGTGAGAATAGTTTTAGAATATTTCACAGCTCCATATTTTCCTACTTGAACAAATATGGTTACCTCACACAGCCAAAAATCTAGGAGATTCATCCAGAGACTGTCAGCAGAATGATCATGATGCCCTCACTACAACCACAGAGAGCACAGGTACCAGTTAGGACTAGTAGTCAGGCCATCCTAAACTAAATCTGCATCATTCATCTGTTTGTGCTTGCATGTATGTGAATATTTCATATCCTTGTGCCTAGAAAAATGTCTTGGTGACAAAGGCAAAATATCAGATAATAACTAAATTAAACTAATAACTAACCAACATCTAAATATCCACACCAGGAGAACGTACCATGCAATAAATTCTGAACATTCTAAGGATTCTATTATATTCACAGAAAACAATGCTACTTTTCACAGGAATACTTACCAGTGAGATCAGATAAATACTGAATTACAGATGTCTTTCCAGTTCCTGTTTCTCCAACTAATAAGAGGGTTTCATTATTCTTCACTGCAACTGCAGCACGCTCCAATAAGACTGCAGCCTGACGGGTATGGGCAAAAACAAAATGTTGGCTTCTGCAATACAATTGAACATACCGTAAATAGCCTTAGTTGTAAAATAAAAATATAACTTGCTTGATAACAAATTTCATTATACAGGATCTAAGAGATACAGGAGCATTATGGAAGGAAAAAATAAAACACTCACTACATGCCCAGCTCACACACTATAACAAACTACTGAGAAGTCTTGCAGGTACAATGCTATACTAAAAACAATTCACTATACCAAATTATCCACTAAAAGTTTGCTAGAGTGAGTTGACTGTGTGTAATAAATGAAGCATTTGTGATGAAGTGTTATTTTTTTTAATGTCTTTATAGTATAATTTCTTTATTTAATTCTCTATTTTATCTTTCTTTAATTTTGCAGGAGATTTAAAGGTGGCTTTAAGGTTGTATTTCTGTAAAGCCACCTTTAAACCTCCTGCAAAATTAAAGAGCCTACTCAACTCATCTAAGGATCCACTCCCTCCACTGGCCCACCATGAAGTATGCCGTATTCATTGCACCTGTAATTTGCCCTATATAGGGGAAACAGGATGCACAATTCTTATCAGAAGAAAGGAACATAAACGACACATTAAATATAATAACTATGGTCAAGCTGGTCTTTCTGTTCACACCCTGAACACTTTTCCAGTCATAGAATTGACTAGAAAAGCACTTGTTGTTTACATCAAACCAAAACATATGAATGTAAATTTAAGGAGGCCTGTGAGATTCTTATCAACCACCCTAATCTTAACAATAATGAGGGTATAAAAATCCCAAGAATATGGAAGGGACATATTCTACTCACTTAACCTTTCTTCCTAAGAGTTAATTACAAATAGATAATCCAGAATCTTAAATCTAATATAACAATTGTCATGTTAAATAAGGACATCATTTTTACTGTAATAAAACTATCAATATTTAAAGAATGTTTCTCTGATGTTGTCTTAAATAGAATATAGCTTTGATGTAATTATATTATTTTATTTCATTTTCACTAGAGGTCAGGCCAGTAGAATAACCGTTGATCAAATCATGGTCTCTTTAGCACACTGTGTGAAATGTAATTTAACTGGTCTCTGTATACAGGGTGGTTCAAAATTCCATGTACAAACTTTGAGGGGAGGTAGAGAACATCAAAATCAACCATATTCACATAGGAAAACATGATTGAAAACTCCACACAAAAGTGATAGGTGGTGCTGTTCGGCAAAGCTCCAGATGAGCAATTGGGGCTTCCTCATTCAAGCTTTCAACGTCGTACAAAGAACATGCGTCGTTTTACGAACGCCGAGATGGCAGACATGCATCCCGTTTACGGGTTAGCTGATGGTAATGGACATGCCACTGTACAAATGTGTCGCGAAAGGTACACAAACAGATGTCCCACCAAATGTTTGCGCATTTGCATCAGAATTTGTGTGACTATGGATCATTCAAGGATTGCAAACATGATAGTGGGCAGCCACAATCGATGCAAAATCCTGCCACGGAAGAGGTGTTGCATGCAATGGACAATAATCCAGAGATAAGCACACGTGCCATTGCCTCTGCTATAGAGGTATCTCAATCCAGTGTATTGCATATTTTGCACTCCTAGTCCTTATATCCATTTCATCTGCAACAGGTCCAGCTACTGATGGCCGAAGATTATCCTTGCCATGTGGAATACTAGCAGTGGTTTCTGCAGAAAAGTGCCATAGATCCGGATTTTCAACTTGTGTTTTGTTCACGGATGAAGCTTCATTTACCTGCGAAGAGGTGCTCACGTGTGGGTCCATGACAACTCACACGATGTGCGATCACATGCTGCACAACAACGCTTCGCCATTAATGCATAGGCAGGTAACGTCACTGACTGTTTAGTCGGCCCATGTCAGTTAACACCCCGACTGGACTTCCAGAAGAATCAGACCTTTCTGGAAGAAGTTCTGTGGGATTTACTGAGCGATTTCCAATGACTGTGCATAGGCAGATGTGGTTCCAACACGATGGTGCTCCAGCCCATTTTGGCATTTCTATGTGTCAGTATTTGGACAGGTTCTTTGGGGCTCGATGGATTGGCATGGTGGACCTGTCACATGGCCCCAACACTCACATGACTTGTGAAGCACTGATTTCTTTCTGTGGAGGACCCTTAAAGCCATGGTGTACAAAATGCCTGTTACCTCTGACACGAACTTCATGGGAACAATTGCCATCGGCGCTGCTAATATCCAGGAAACGCCAGGGGTATTTTCAAAAATCTACGGCAATCAATGCGTTGGCGGTGTCAGGTATGCATCACTGCTAATGGTCATAACTTTGAGCACCTGATGTAAAACCATATTATGTATCCAACTACTATTGAACTGCTCAATTACGCCTAATAAAGTTTTTTATACTACTTACTCCCTTGTGTACCTTGTTCCAACATAAAAATGTGCACAACTTCACATGGAGAGAAGAGGCAAGGAATAAGAAAGTCTCAATGACTATGTTATTGTTGATAGTGATGTTTTCTCCCTGGTGCAGAACACCAGAGTACACAGAGGATTTGAAATTGGAAGTGATCTCTATTTAGTCTTGAGCAAGATAAAATTGAATTTCATATTGAAAAGAATAGCATGTAAGAAAGTTTTAAAGTGAATAAAAGTTGAGCAACTCTCAGATGTGAACTGTAGACTAAAATATACAAAGTTTATTGAAGAAAAAATGAAAGAGTATGAGACCAGGAACCAAACCTTGGAGATTCAGTGGCAAGCCTCGAAGAAAATCCTGATTGATTCAGCCAGAGAGACATGTGGTGAGGTTGTCTGCGAGGATAGAAAAATCAGAACTCCCTGGTGGACACAGGAAGTTAAAGAGGCATTGAATGAAAAGAAGAAAGCATATCAAAAGTTCCTGGCAAATAAGTCCGCTTGTGCTCTAAGAGACAAATGTTAAACTTTGGTCTCGCCAAAGTCATGAGAGGACTTTGGCGAGAACATAGAAAATAAATATCAAGAAGGTGGCAAAA
The DNA here is from genome assembly GCF_054136105.1 of Typopeltis vanoorti. Classification (NCBI taxonomy): domain Eukaryota; kingdom Metazoa; phylum Arthropoda; class Arachnida; order Uropygi; family Thelyphonidae; genus Typopeltis; species Typopeltis vanoorti. The sequence continues at coordinate 71,556,133 of NC_143567.1, read as the reverse complement.
TATCCTGGAAGTTGTTGAAGAAGCTTAGAAAGGGAGGAAAGAGTGTTGTAAAAGGACTTAGAGATGATAAAGGTGACATGAAAACGAGAGAAAAAGATATCCTTGAAGTATGGAGTAATTACTTTGAAAAATTGCTAAATGAAACCAGCAGTGATAGCACAGTGGTAAAAAACACTCAAGAGAACCCGTAGAAAAAGCTATCAAAAGGCTTGAAATGTGGAAAGGCAGCAGAAGTGGATGATATTTGACCAGAAACTCTGAAGAATGGTGGTATAAAAGTCTTACAGTGGCTCCACTGCATAGTTCAGAAGTCCTGGACAGATTGACGAATTCCCGATGATTGGAGTAGAGCTCTCATAGCACCCACATATAAAAAGGGAAATAAAACTGAATGTGAGAATTACAGAGGTATTTCCCTACTGAGTGTTCCTGGTAAGATTTATGCAAGTATACTTTGAGAAACGGTTCAGATGAACTGTGGAAGAAAAGCTTGGTGAAGAACAAGCTGGATTCAGGCAAAATAGGACTGTCAGGATCAGATCTTCACTTTACGACAAATAGTTGAAAAATCATGGGAATATAACAAAGATCTGTATTTAAGTTTTGTCGATCTGGAAAAGGCATATGACAAGGTGCCAAGAGAGAAGCTATTCAATATGCTACAGTTATATGTTGTCAATGGGGCATAATATCAAGCAATACTTAGTCTTTATTTGAGTTATATGTCAGCAGTTAGAATTGAAGGAAGTACAGGAAGATGGTTTAATGTTAAATCTGGTGTGAGACAAGGATGTACATTATCCCCTCTGTTATTCATTATCTATATGGATCACATTATGAAGGAAAGTGGTATTAAATCTGATATCAAAATTGGAGATGTTAATGTCAGCTCTTTGCTTTATGCGGACGATACTTCTAAATAAATCCACTACTAGTTTGCAAGATTCCCTGACTAAATTGAATAACTGTTGTAATAGATATGGCATGAAAGTCAGCATTAAAAAGACAAAGACAATGAAAATAGGTAGAATTGTTGAAAATGTCAACTGTGTTGTGAACGGGGAACCTGTGGAACAAATAAAACATTTCAGCTACTTAGGCAAGATTTTTAGTGAAGATGGTAAATTAAATATGGAAATAGACAACAGAATCAACAAAGCTGGTATGGTGGGAAGTCAATTGAATAAATTCATATGGAATAAGAGAGAAATTTGTCGGAACAATAAATTAGCTGTATACAAGACAGTGTTCAAACCAGTTTTAACTTATGAATCTGAGAGCTGGGTCAGAAGTAAAACACTTGACCAAAGACTAGAGACCGCAGATATGAGAGTCCTGAGAAAGATTAGAGGCATGAACAGATGACATCAATGGCAATATGATATTAAAAACGAGGATATTAGGAAAGAACTTGACATTGTCAGCATCAAGGAATGTGTTAGCAAAGCTAATCTCAGGTGGTATGGTCACTTAAACAGAATGGGCAAAGAAAGATTAGCAAAACAAGTGTTCTCTGCCAGGTTGGCAGCAAAACGACTCAGAGGAAGACCAAGATATAGGTGGATTGATACGGTGTAAAAAGTGCTTTAGTAGATAGAAATATAAGATCTGATAATGTTGGAGTCTTGACAAGTAACAGACTGATTTGGAGAAAAATTGTAGATAGAAAGTTAGTAATAATGTAAATTTTTCATATAGTACTATCATATCCTGTACACCCCTTGAGGGTAAATGGCAGGAATTTGATGATGATGATGACTGTCTTGTGTTATTTCTGTATCTTTGTGTCCCTTTTAGCACCTTCCGGTCGCATTTCTGGTCATGCTTTCCTATGTGAATATGGTTGATTTTGATGTTCTCTACCTCCCCTCAAAGTTTGTACATGGAATTTTGAACCACCCTATATATGTGTATACTCCAGATTATGATCTTAATATGAAGGTCAAAATGTCAGGAAATTAAAAATTATTATTTATAACACAGTTGTAGAGTCCATAGTTTGTCTAAAATGAATGCTGATCACTGTGTAGCACTAAAGGAAAGGACGTCATAGACCTTATCATCTGTTAGGATCTTAGCAAAAATTGGATCATACTGCTCTATATTATTGATGTTCACATTATTTTATCATCAGTTTGGCAACAATTTTATATTAAATAGATCATTTCACATAAGTTTTCTGTTGTTATTGTTTTTTATTTAGGCCTACTTGTGTTCTTTAATTTAAAAAAAAAAAAAACAGAAAGAATAATCAAAGTTAACTACTGGAACATCAATCATGACAGAATTGAAGATAGGTACCATCAATATGAGAAGCATTAATGAAGAGAGGTTGAGTCAGAGAAATTACAGAGATGATGTGATGCTGATATGACAGTATACTGAAATGAAGATGATAAAAGAGGTGATAAACTACTAAAGAATAACTATAAGATGTTCAGGTAATAGTCATTAAGAAAGAAAGGGGTAGTTGATATTTAATATTAAACACAAAGATCAACTTCTTAAATAGCAGGAAATTTCAAGTAGAGAATGAAGCAGCAAATAGCAAAAGAGGCAACTGAACCATTAACTCATTTTTGCTTATGCACAGAAGGCTGCAGTAACAGGAGTCAAGAAGTAGAGAAATTCCTTGTTAGAGACCCCAAACAAACAGAGTGAAATGAACCAGACATTGAGAAATTTTTTGAGATGATCTGGAGAAAAGAGAAGGACTAACAATAATGGCAAGTACAAGCTATATTTCTATTCAGGACAGAACATAAGACATGCTGCTAATCATGAACTAACAAGAAAATATCCCAAGTGCATCCAAAATAAGTTTTACTGATTATGTTGCTGATGATAGCAACATCTTCAGATTGGTTCAAGATACAATAATATATAGATTAAAATGGCAAGTGCCCACCAATGATTTGTCTACTAATTAAAAAAGCAGTCTAATAACTCTCAGATGTGAAGTTATTCTCAAATATACAAATATTACTTCGAAAGGCTGAAAATAAGAACCAAATACAGATGCAATAACAAAAAATGGAGATAACACTGAGTGACTCAGCAAAAGAAAGTATGGTCAAGTTATCTATAAAGCTGATACACAATAAGAACCCTCATAGTAGATAGATAAATCTAAAAATGCCTTTTGCCTTCAACTCAGCCTACTGTGAATAGATAAGAAAAATTGTTAATCATGTTCACCTATTTATATGAAGAGAAATAGATTATTTTTGAGAGGGGGGGGTGGGGTGAAGTGCAGAGTACTGTTTCCAAATCAGATGCACAATTGTTCAACCACCATTTGTCTAGTAGTGTCTGAAGTACTAGGACTCCAGAAGAAAACAGTATGCATAAACACACACACACACACACACACACACACACACACACACACACACACACACACACACACACACACACACACACACGGTGTATAATATCCAAGAAAAGTTTTCCTAGAACGTATCACTGTATGTTAATTTAAGAGCTTAGCCAAATTTTTAAATTAATCCTTCAAAGCTTAAATTGCCAATAAAGCTGATTGGCAATTTAATTTAATTACTCATGAACTTCATGTCCCAAGTCAATTTTGCATGTTCGTAGGAAGGGAAAAAAGTTCCTATAATAAAAAGTTCCTGATGTTTTTACATACTAAACTTAGCTCTTTTCAAATAGGTTTCACTTCCATGCATATTTAGGCTTATAATTGAATTTAATGGAATAAATACAACACAAAGAAAATTAAATGTTTAACTGTTCTGATATTTCACCATGGTCACAGAGTATAATATCCAAGTTTTACTGATTGTCTAGTAGTGTCTGAAGTACTAGGACTCAAGAAGAAAACAGTATGCATAAACACATGCACACATGCATGCGTGCGCGCGCACACACACACACACACACACACACACACACACCACCCCTCTGTTCCAAATAGTTACAAAGGAACTTTGTAACTATTTGGAACAGAGGGGTGGGGTGGGGGATCCTTAAGAAAGTAGAGATTATATTTCTTTAAAGTTTTGGCTAATTTTTCTCAGGTGCCCTGAATACGGGGAACAGTAATAGCATTACTGTAGTCTGTAGAAGATAGGAGGAATAGCTAATTTGTTGATCTTTTTGGCATTGTAATCATTAGATGGGAAGGCATGGTGAATAAAGGATAGTTTAGCTTTGGACTAAGGAAAACTTGGGTGAAACAGATTGGAGGCTCTGTTGACAAGGGTTTTGAAGACATGTAGGTGGGTTTTATGTAAAATGAAAAAAAGGAACGATACCACTGAATAGACATGTGATTAGAGTATCTAGATACTCTAATCCCAAAAGGCAAGCTATTGTTATTTTCTTTGTCTATAGTGAACCACATTCTGAATGCTGGGTGGTTGATTGTTTTGGATTTACAGATGAAGCAACTCAGGCTGTGAAGACCAGTGTATTATGAAAGAGTCTAATGTGTCTGAGCCATGTGGCCAAATAGAAGGTTTGGGAATGGCAGTATCAACAGAATGTTTTTCAAAATGCTCCAAATAGAAATATAACAGAGGAGAACCCATCAATATATCTTCCATCTGTTAATATAAAGCAGCCGGTCCTCCCAAGAAGTAACCAGTATGGATGGCAAAATTAAACAGATACACGGTGTGGATGTGGTCATTTCCCAGTAAATTTCAAGTGCAGAAAGGTGAATATCTGTGAATAAGCAGATAACATAGAAGCTCTACATGATATCATTATTGTTTGAAACTAAATTTTGGATTAAACAATAATGACATTATGCATCTTTTAAATTTTGCCACCCATACTGGTTACTTCTCTTGGAAGGATGCCTTATATAAACAGAGAAGGTACATCCATGAGTTCTTTCCTCTTCAGGAAACTTTCTATACACAGAATTTTGAAAAACAAGCTCTTGCCATTCTCAAAACTTCTATTTGGCCACATAGCTCAGACATGTTAGACTCTTCCCTCCACTACCTCAACAGCCAACACCCGAAAATCCAGTTCCCTATAGATAAAGAAAATAACAACAGCCTGCCTTTCTGTAAACTGTTTCCCATCACCCCACCCCTTCTGAACAATATGGCGTCACCAAAACTCTTGTGAACAGAGCCTACAACCTCTGTTCTACTTATGGCAAACTCTCCTTCATTGATCAGACCTTCCTGTCCAATGGTTACAATGCCAAAAAGAATAACATATTATTCTCACATATCCACACACTCCTCTCAACATACAAACTGCAGTAATCTATTACTATTCACCTCAGAAAAAATACCCAGAACTTTAAAGAAATATAATCTCTGCACTGCTTCAAACCTCATGTCTTCCCTTCTCTGCTCTTCTAAGGATCCACTCTCTCTCTCTCTCTCTCTCTCTCTCTCTGTAATAGGTGTTTTCAAGATTCCTTGTTCTTGCAACTTATTGTGGTCAAACTAGGAGATGTGCTTGGTGAACACAAAGAAGTATGTCTGCTGCCAAAACTATGGTCGGTCAGATCTAGATGACCATGCTTTGGATGACTTGCATAGAATTAGATGGGAAAAAAAAACAAAAAAACTACTCTGCATTATCAGAGCAAATACAAAATGAAAGACTCTTTTCAGAATCAGCAGCAGATTATATATAAACAGTCTAATCTAAATACATGTGGTTGTGTGCTAAAGATTTAGTAAAAACTTCTTAGGTCTCCCATCCAACAGCACCCATAGAAGGCACACCTGATAGTATTTTAGGCATAACATAGTCTAATTTCTTCCACTTATTGTTGTGTGTTATTACAATTTAATGTTTCCCAGTTGACCAGTATGTTACAGAGACAAAATGTCAGAATGATTAAACCTATTGTTTAAGTATTCCTATGCACTGTATTTATTCCATTAAATTTAATTATGAGGTTCCTATTCCAACATGGAAGAATAATAACCTAACTCTCCGACACAACCTCAATATATAAGTGCACTATTAGAATATTTATTGAAAAGTTGCTTTTAATAAGAATTTATTTTTCTTCTGAAAATAACAAATATAAAACTTCATTTGAAACCATTATAACAAGATAACTACAATTTTCAAACCCACAAATGCTTACCTTCCAAAAGTGAAGGCTTCAGATTGTTTTCTGGGTAATGTTACCCTACCTATTCTTATTGGGTCTGTCGATAAATTCAAATCTGGTCTGTATTTCCTGCAGTAAAACTCAGCCTAAAATGCATAACAGAAATTAGCATTCATGGTACTGAGGAATAAACAGCAACAAGCAAATACAAAAATAAATTGCAAAATAAAGATAATTTCTAATGTTCACTTCTAAAACAACCTAATTTGGGATATTTGTATTAAAATTCAGATATCTGCAAACTAAAAAAAAAAAAAATACTTAATTTTAAATTAAGAAGCCAATAATACAGTAATGTAAAATATATACAGTTGTTAAATGTATGTTTCTTTTTGTCTGGAACAAATTGTTTCAAAACTTTTATTTTGGGCTTCTGAAATTTATTCGATATAAAATAAATTTATTTAAATTAGGTATTACAATATAATTATAATTTTTGTATAAGCTGTTCGTTTTGAAATGAGTGTGTTTGTATCAAGATAAATATTGTTCAAAAGCATTATGCTGTCACTTATCGAGAAAAGCATGAATAGAGCAAATTATTGCTGTATTCATGTTTTTGAAAGTGAGTAAATGAAAACTTATTTCGGTGCATAAAACATTGTGAAACGAAGAAGTGTTATAAATTTTACTTGTTTCATTATGAAATTATAATTAAATAACTTTTCTGCACTGTGAAATGGAACTTGCTATTTCAAGCATAACACTGTAAACAACAATGGCAGCGCACAATGATAGACTGAACCTGGGAGTATTTCTGATCATGCATGGAAGTAAAATGATGATAATGGATATTACTAAGTGCTTACTGGTTTAGTAGAAGAGAAGACAAAAGAAAGAGAAGAAGAGAATTGTAGAAGTTATGTCTTCATTATATGAAGACTGATCAGAAATTAGAAGATAAATTAGAAATGGAAATGAGAAGAAATCCTGTAAAAAGAGATAAGTAAGAAGTTTATCGTAATAATTAATCCATATGACTTATTCAATTCAATTAAAACTGAAAGATACATTATTGCTCTCCAATTCATATAGAAATGGGTCAGTAAAGTTTGTTTTACTTAGGATTCTCAGTCTGAATGATGATAAAAAGCTGCTGATATTGTTAAGTTATTTCTTCAATGAAGAATGCTAATACCTTTGTTACAAATTCCAGAATTCTGTCCACAAAGGAAACCACACAGGTGGGGGGGGGGGAGTTACAAACTACCAGGCTCTCAGGACATTGCTGATGAGATTAACATGGTTAGGCAAGACAACACCTCTTTTATTAAGAAGACACATTTCATAGAACACATCAGACATTGCAAAAGAACCTATTGATCTACTTGCAAGCCCAGACAATGTTCCAAGAGCAGAAACCAATCAACCACCACAGGAAATTTTTCCACTAGACACTGCATCTCTGCAAACATTGTACTAATAGCACTTATTTCAAATTTGAACATAAGGGAGGACTGACAATAGGTTCTTCCCCGACTCCTCTGTTAGCAAATCTGTTCAGCAAGTAGTTTGAAGAAAGAACCTTACAAAATCAGAAAACATGACCTAAAGTTTATATCAGATATGTCAATGACACATTGATCATTTGTCCCAGTTCTACTAACCAATTAAAATAATTTGTCACGTACCTTAATAATATTCACCCTCATATTAAATTGACCTCTGACTTTGAAGTAATTGGGTCTTTACTATTTTAAGGGCTCAATCATGGAAGGATCTGAGCAGAACATACTTGATTTCCCAGTTTACAGGAAGCCAACAAACACCAGATGTTACTTGCATGCCACTTCCCATCACTATGGTACAAAAACAAGCACTATTTGTACCCTAAGTGATACAGCTTATAAAATCTCCACTAATACAGATATAAGAAACCGAGAACTTGATTACCTTAGTAGCATCCTGCCAAAGAATGGTTGCAACAGAATTCTAAATCAACTTCCCAGGCAAACACAAAACTTCACAGGAATAGTGATTCTTCCTATGTATAGTCAGTTACAGATAAGTTATCAAGACTATGACAACAGAGTATAATAAAAGTTACCATCCATCCCCTCAACAAGATCTCTAATTTCCTGACACTTTTTTCCTATCCAGCCTTAAAACACCTGGTATTTTTAAGGTATCTACCACATAAACTGTAGCTGTATGTTGTGATACAATGGGCAGCCAGGCAAGTTAGGAGACACACACACAAGTCGACACACATTAAGGACAAGGAGAATGAAAGAAAATAGAAATCAGGACAAGCACCACACAGAACCAAAACTAAACACCAATTACTGTAGCAACAAACTGAAATGCTTTATGTAGATTATAGTTTATGCTGGCCTGGTTGACCGAGTGGTTAGCATATCCGCTCTCCAGCATCCAACCATCATAGGGCGCTGTCACTGGCATACGAATCGACTTGGGACCCATAACCAAGTTTCAATCTGATTAATATATGATATAATCAGAGCAAAGAGCATATGTTGGGCATCACGAGAGGTGAAAGGAAGCTAGGGAGTGAAGGATGTTCATCACTCTACCACACTTATGATATAACTGACATATATGAGGCATAAAAGTAAGGTGTCCTAAGAACTTGGCTTCTGTTGCAACTGGAATTAAAGTTTATCCTAGTATTAGTTCTTGGTCAGGATGTTCTTCACACTGACTGAGAACTAGGAGTAAGATAAACTTAGCAAAAAAAAAAAAAAAAAAAAAGATGTTTCTCTCCAGAAACCACAAGAGACTAGCGTTAACCATTTTCCCCAGGATCTTGCATAGGCAGCTAGTCAGAGCAATTAGATGATAGTTTATTGGAATTTTGGGATCCCTTCCATGGTTGTCTACCCTGAAGCAAAACGGAAATAATTGCCTTTCTTTCAGCATTCCAGAAACACACTCTGAGAGAAATTCTATTCAATAGTTGATCTATAACAGATGGTGAAAGATAAATAACCATCTCATAATGGATGTTATCTAGTCCAACAGCAGTGTGAATTTAAGCAAAGGAGCTTTCAGTTCCTGTTGTCATCTTCCATACTTTTCAAAGAGCACAGAACTTGGTATTTTTCTGCATTGTGTTTTTAGACAAACTCAGAGGAATAAAATGATATTACTGATGTTTTGTCAAAAATCTCCCCAAGAGTATGTAACTATCTTTGGGTCAGCAACTACAGATCTACTGTGTTCAAGGATCAAAAGTGGATGGGGTATATCTGTCCTTCATTTTCGAGATTTTGTCTCAGTCCTCTTTGGTGTTGGATGATCTGGTTTCACAGGATGTGTATTGGAAATCCAGGAGTCCATTTGGCTCTGACAATGAATTTTGTTGTGGAATAACTACAAAAGATGCTCCAAACTGTTCTGAGCTTCCTTGGCTACTGTGCATTCAGCATTCCACGAAGGTTTACAGAAAAGTGAAACCACCCGGATGTTTTAAGTATTGTGTTGTAGCAGCTTGTATGATATGATATGATACGCTGTTATGATTCAATGCATCACTGATAGATGAGCTGTTGCAAAACAAAATTTTGCTAAGGGAGAGATGAGCCATTCAATTTGACCTATTTACTATTGGGATATCCATGGCGTAGTACATGGTTGTCCATGAAGAAAAGTGGATTTCACGGTGAAATGATGACTCCCACATAAGTTGTCTTCGATTTCCAACTTAAATGGGGGGGGGGGGGGGGACGAGCAGACTATTAAGCATGTTTGGGTGGCCAAACATGCTTGATAGTCTCTCTCTCTTTATCCATATGGATATGGATAAAGAGAGAGAGAGAGATTGTTATTGTTAAACCCACCATTAAAAGTAAAGGGGTTGGTATCTGCAATATGAGGTCATCCTATAAGATATTAGCATTAGAAGGTAAACAGATACAGCATATTGTGATGAGACAACTGAGAGGTCGACGGATACTGCCTCTATGCGCCTGTGTTGAGTGGGGCTTGCTGGGGGGGGGAGCATGGTTCCCCCATAAGGATGGCAACTCCTCCACAGGCAGGTCAGGCTGACCTCCATCCCGTTCTTATAAATGATGCTAACATTTCATAGTATTTCACAGTGTGGAATTGTTACCGGGTTCCATGTGTCTTTCTGCAGGTATCTCTACAGCCCTGTTAGGCTCTATATTGAACCCTTTGTGTTTATTTTAAGGGTTTTATTTATTATAGGGGAGTATATCTCAATTATTCATCCCATCTACTGATGGATCTGGAGGCAAATCCTTGACTCTCAAAAGTGCACATTCTATTATTTTGTTAACTAATGGGTTCTCATGTAATGGAATAATTTTTGGTATATTTTCAAGAGAGGCCATATTCATTTTTCTCTATGATTTACTGTAAGGAGATTACAAGCAAATCATATACTGTTCAGAGATTGTGAGAAGGCGAGACAGACATACGAGTTAAGATCCCCTTTGACATTTCTTTACAGTTGCCTTCTCAGCATAAGAGAATCAGCATCAACACTAAATGTTGCTGATGCTACTATTGTAATATACTTCCTCTTTGCATCCTGATATGGATATTCCACTGGTTGTGATGTTTTTAAAACTGCTCTTCATCTTTTCACCTTTGGCATACTTGGGAGTATGCTGGGTGGTTTCCCCTCACAACTGGGCACAGATGACAGAGCCATGACAGGCAGTCTGATAATGAGTGCTGTATTTTTGACACTTAAATAAACACAAAGAATTCAGGATATAGAGCCTAACAGGGCTGTAGAGATATCTGCTTTCATTGGTCCTGCTCCAATATTACTCTTCAAGAAACAATCAGTTTTGTGTGTGTGGGGGGGGGGGGGGTATCATGATTGGAATTCTTCGCAACCACAGTCTCTAATTATGTCTGGGTGGTTGCTTTGAGAAGAGAAACTGTTGAGATCCTGCCAACTCTTCTGAAAGGTGAGATTTTCCTGGGTGGATGTTCACCTGTTGAATGCATAATTAAGAACTGGCATGTTTGTTGCTATCCCTTGATGTTTTCTGTTTCTTATTTTTGTTTTCCACTGATGTGCAAATAGTCCTGAACTTGGCTGAGGCTTGTTGAGGATTCTTTAATAAACATGAGGATGAAAAACATCACTCTGAAAAGGAAGGAGATCCAGCATCAGAGTTCCCTATCCCAGAGAGCTGCCATACCATGGGAAAAGAGAGGCTTGTTGAGGATCCTTTAATAAACATGAGGATGAAAATATCACTCTCAAAAGGAAGGAGATCCAGCATCAGAGTTCCCTATCCCAGAGAGCTGCCATACCATGGGAAAAGAGATTACTGCAACACTATCGACCCTAGTAGATAGTCCACTAGCCAGATGATCCTGGACAGGCTGCCATTCATGAGTTCCTGTCTTGATGAAGTAGGGAGCCAAAGTGCAAGACTACAAGGATCTCTCTTTCTGGATGTCCACTGGTTGCAGTGCATGGCAAACACTGCGGCTAATCATTAGAGGGAGAAAAAGACACAGGAGAAATAGATGTTATTCAAGAGTACAGAGCTAATCTAAGATGGTATGGACTACCATCTTAACTGAAATCTTCACTCTGAATCTTTACCCACACCCAAGGGTAATATAGCATGCTAGAATGAAGATAATGTCCAGTATGAGTTGGAATTCTGTAATAAAAAGTTCAGCATTATTACAGTTGACCCTCACTACAGAAAACTTGTAGGGACAATGGCAACAGTTTGTTATAGTGGATAGTTTGCTATAATGAATTTCTTTTGGTATAACATAGTACCATGAAGCTTTAGTCAAAATTTTTTCAGTAGTTTGTATATTGTTCATCTTTACTCAGTAGAAAATATTATAAAAAATTAGTTTGAATGACTATATACCGAGAATGAAAAAACAACAAGATTTAATATTAAGATACAACTAGTTTCGTTGAATGATTCAATTCTTCAGGCATCAGGCAAAGAATTATACAAAAAATGACAGAGACATGATAAAATTACATCAACAGATCTAGTATAAAAGACAATAGTACATTTTAAAAACAGGAATGTGAGCTTGAGTTCTAAATTAAAGTTGACTACATGCATGAGCTGCCACAAGTGATGAACTCGAAAAAGAAAGATCATCGAATCTAGAGAAATTTCACTAGATTCATCCCATATTAACAACAGCCTTAGCTTCAATCTCTCTGACGCACACATTGCCTCTGTTCAGTATTGGCGTACTCGTGGCAGCTCATGCATATAGTCAACTTTAATTTAGAACTCAAGCTCGCATTCCTGTCTTTAAAATGTACTATTGTCTTTTATACTAGATCTGTTGATGTAATTTTATCATGTCTCTGTCATTTTTTGTATAATTCTTTGCCTGATACCTGAAGAATTGAATCATTCAACAAAACTAGTTGTATCTTAATATTAAATCTTGTTGTTTTTTCATTCTCGGTATATAGTCATTCAAACTAATTTTTTATAATATTTTCTACTGAGTAAAGATGAACAATAATATATATATATATATATATATATAATTCCACAAAAAGAGATTATTCCAATAGGAAATCTATCCCATATACTAAAAGCACCTTTGAATGTACTGCTCATGTCCTAAATAAATTTCATCTTGCAGCAATGTTTAAACCTATTAACGAGATCAACTCTTTTTTACCTACTGCAAAATATCAATTACCACTCTTATTGCTATCGGAGCATATGAAATGCTTTATAATCACAACTTGTCCTCTATGGACAAATGGGTTCGAACAGGACTATGACCAAATTTTGAGAAATTATTTAATTACTATATTTCTTAACTTTTTTTTTTTTTTAATGTACTGAAACACACCCATCCTATATCAAATCATAATAGTATAATATTTACCTGACATTCTTGCAAGTTGCAAGTACATGCAAAAAAAAAGAATAAAAAAAGACACTTTCCCATGCACTCCCAAATTGTTATTGAATTCTCTGTTTTATATTAATTATTATTAATTAATTATAATTTATTAAACAAGTGTTACTGTGGATAGTGATTTTTTTTTTTTTTTTTTTTTTTTTTTACAATATTTCTATGGACAATTTGGGTTAGCTGTTTACTAACTAAAAATTCTGTTTTTTTTTTTGTATCCCTCCCCCCAACTGATCATCAGAATTAGAGAAGGAAAGCATGTTTAAGTTTGAACAATCAAGTTCTAAGGAGGCAGTTCTCTGCAAGGTTTAGCGATACTGACTTCACAGTTTGGGTATTTGAACTGAAGAAAATTACACTTCAGAGATAAATACAAGATCTTGGTAATCAATTCCTTAAACAATGATATTGCAAAGCCATATTTCAATAAGGTGAGAACTACCTTGTCAACTTCAATGCTACCAAAACAGTCCTGTTTGATTTCTCAGATCACACCTCACTTTCTTTTTTTCAGTATATTCATCTATTTTGAGTATACTGAAATGCTAACCAGGTTGGTCCTTAGGAAATGCTCAAACTTATGTTCAACTTAGCACAAAACAACCTTATCCTGAATTTAACAGAAGAAACAAAAGTTCTACCTTCCAGGAGTAGAGAAAATATTAATCAAAACAGAAACACTACATCCATACAAATGAAGAAATGACAGTTCTTCTTAAGTAGCACAATGGAGGCACATATCTTAAAATATTTTCTTCAAATCAATAAATGAGCTGAATCATCAATAGTTACTTTGTTTCCTCAATTAAAAAGATCCCTTTAAGAGTTACTTTGAAGATATCAGTATAATATCAAATACTGTTAACAGACTATGTCAATAACAGACTATGTACTTCTTAATAAAACTTCCATTTTATTCATTATCTTTATTTTACAGAAATTTTCAATCCATATTATTCCATAATATGGATTGAAATGCTATCTGCTCTCACCTATTATTTTTTATATTTCCCCATTGTTAGTTAATGACACTGCATGACATCATACAGGTTTGTCAATCACATATGGGTTCTTCACTCCAAGCTTGTCAATATCGCTATCAACATGCCCCTTTGTCAATATTATTAATTTTTCCTTCAGTATTTTCTTCAAAAGTGCTTCTAAATGTCTTACATACTAAAGAAATTAGTTTTGAAACTGATCTACTGTGATGTTAAACAATGGTACATACTAACATCAGTGACACACGATCTAAATTATTTATGTGAATTCTTTTACATATTCACTTTTACATATTTTGGTTTACAAGGGCACTTTTGAGTCATGGGAAGACTTTGCTAAGAATAAAGAAAATAAATATCAGGAAGGTGGCAAAATGTTCTGGAGGTTATTGAAAAAGCTTAGAAATGAAGGAAAGAGTATTATAAAAGGAATCAAAGATGATAAGGGTGACATGAAAACTGAAGATATGGATATCCTAGATGTCTGGAGTAATTACTTTGAAAGATTGTCAAATGAAACAAGCAGTAACAGAACAGTAGCAGAAAATTTTCGAGAGAAATGCAAACAAGAGTACATATATCAATACTTGAGGTAGAAAAAGCCGTCAAAAACTTGGTATGTGGAAAGGCAGCTAGAGTAGATGATATTTGCAAAATGTTTAGCAATGGCTATACTGCATAATTGAGAGGTTTCCATCTATACAAAAAAAAGGCAAAAAAGATGAATGTGAGAATTATAGACAAATTCTCTATTGAGTGTTCCAAGTAAGATTTATGCAAGTATACTTGAAAAGAGTTTGAGAATGATTGTGGAAGAAAAACTTGAAGGACAAGCTGAGTTCAGGTCAAACAGAAATGGTCAAGATTAGATTTTCACTTTATTACAAACTGTTGAGAAATCATGAGAATATGATAAGGATATGTACTTAGGTTTTTTAGATATGGAAAAGGAATATGACAAGGTGCCCAGAGATTTAAGTTATAAGTCGGCAGTTAGAATTGAAAGTAATACAGGAAGGTGGTTTGATATAAAATCAGGGATAAGACAAGGATGCACATTATCTCCACTCTTATTCATCATCTATATAGACCACATGATGAAAGAAAGTAGCATTAGGCCTGATAATAGAATTGGAAATGTCAACTTAGCTCTTTATGCAGATGATGTTGTACTCCAAAACACAAACACAGAAACACAGTATACAATAATATCAAATACTATTAACAGACTATGTCGATGCACTTCTTAATAAAACTTCCATTTTATTCATTTTCCAGTTTTAAATTATGGATCTGAGAGTTGGGTTAGAAATAAAGCACTTGATCAAAGACCCCACATGGCATAAATGGCAGAATCATATTAAAAATGAAGATGTCAGATAGGAACCTGACATTATTTGCATTCAAGAATGTGTGAGCAGGGCTAATCTAAGGTGGTATGGTCACTTAGAGCAGGAGAAGAAAGCTTAAAAAAACAAGTGTTTGATGCCAAGATGGCAGGAAAAAGACCAAGGTCTTAGGTGGATTGATTCAATTAGAAGTTAGAAGAATGAAATGTTAGATATGACAATATTGGAGCGCTTGCAAGTAATAACACTAATTTGGAGTGAAATTGTGGACAGGAGATGATGATCGATGATGACACTTTTGATTTAATCAATCTGCCTAGATGTTAATCTTCCTCGGAGGTCTTTTCCTGACATCTTTGTATCAAACACCTGCTTGGCTAACCTTTCCTCGCCCATTCTGTTTAAGTGGCAAAACCAGCTTAGATTAGATCTGCTCATATTCTTGAATGCTACCAATGTCAAGCTTCTCCCCCTAATATCTCCATTTTTAATATAATTTAGCTATTGATGCCACCTGTTCTGCTCTAATTTTTCTCAGAACTCTTAATTCTGTGGTCTGGTCTCTACTCTCTGATGTTAGTAATGACTAGTCTACATCTGAACAGAAATTCAGCAGGTACTTACCATTACAATAAAATATTTATAAAGAATTAATAAGTATTTTACTGGAATAATTAACAAAAAAAAAAGCACAACTTTTGATAATAACCAGATGTTCACACATCAGATCCCTTTTCTTGGGCTGATTTACCTCTCTCACCTTTTCTTGGATAATCACATCACATCATATCCATATCTCTTTAGAAATGTCTGATGCTATTCAGAAGATGGATAGTATCTAGTTAACTGATGACTATCACAGGCATTCTGATTTTGTCATGTGCCTCTTCTGTAGGTGTTTTCATGGTTGCTGTAATCCTTCAATTTCTTTAAGCTTGTAAATATACACGACAACAAATATTCACAGACCAACTTCAAAGATACTGAACCCACATCTTTCTTCATTCTGTCTATTTCTATGCTTTGGAACAGTCTTCTCCCCCCCCCCCAGTTTTTTTAAGGACTAGAACCTCTAGTTATTCATAGAAATATCACCAGTTCATACCTTCTTTGCAAACAATACTGGCTATAGGTATTTCAGCCCCTCATATGTGAGGTTAATTAATATAAAGCATTTATCTAAAACAGATTTTTGCCAATGTTTTTTGGAAGTGATTTTTTCTCATTGATACTTATTATGCATTTCTTTAAGTATAAGACTGTAAAAGAATTAATCAAAAGAATGTGAGCATATAGCAAGAAGATAAGAAGACTCATCGAGAGCCAGTTTTCCCTACTGGTAACTGGCGACAAAACATTTACTACTTGTTTATGAGAATAAATCTTTAAAGTCCATGAAAATAAATAAATAAATAAATAACAGCCAAAGGAGAAAAGCCCATAGTAGTGGAATAATTTTGCCAATTTAGAATTAATACCCACACATCTTCATAAAGAATTAATTCACTAGCAAAAAAATATATTTTTTAATGAATAACACATAAAAGCACAACTTCTAGGTGTCACAGGAATAGTTTGCTAGTGGATAGTTTGGTATAGCAAATGCATTTTGGCATAACTTTGAACCCATTGGGTTCTAGTCAGGACTTGTGAATAATTTGTTATATTGAGTAAGTTTATTGTGGCAATGTTTGCTATAATGAGAATCAAATGTATTGCAGAACACAAGAGTTAAAATTATTTAAATTTGAATATTAAGCAACAGGTTTAATTATCCAATCATTTATAGATTACTGGTTTCTAACACTAGATCTGAAGTCTAATATTTTAGACATAAGTCTTCAAAATCATTTAAAGGCAAGTTTTATCTCGGCATAAAGCAAACTATGAAAGATTCTGTTTCATAATCAGAGGAACAAAATATGCATAAAATAATCAAATTTAAAATTCTTACCTTGGACACAGATAAGTTCAGTTTCACTCCAACAGATTGTGCTACAGTTATTCTATTATTAAGTTGTGGTATACTTTGACAAAAGCAGTCTAATGCATCCTGAAATGCTGCTAAAGCTGTATCAACAGACACCAAATCAAAGTCTTTGGCTATACGTTTACACCATTTTAAAAGGTCTCTACAGAAGGAAAAAATAATATTGAGTGAATAACTTCAGACATGATAAAACATACAAGAAATATATTATGGTATTTTGAACTAGTGTGAACATATCACTACTGACTAAGTCAAAAAAGCTTTTCTTATCCATGTTCTCTCCAATGTGAAATTATACACCTTTATGGAGAACATAATATTAGTAACAACTAATAAATTTCTGAACAGAAATCCAACAAGTCCTTAAGATGTAGTATGTCTGTGGTATAGAATATCATCTGCTCCAGCTGCCTTTTTGCATCAGGTTTTATAATGCCTTTTCTACCTCAAGTACTGAGGTAGAAAAACCAAATCAATGTACTCCCAACTGCAATCCTTTTGAATATTTTTTACCACTTTCTGTCACTTCTTTCATTCAGCAAATTTTAAAAATAATTATTCCAGACAACTAGAGTATATATTTATCTTTGATTTTCATGTCACCTTTATCCTTTCTGATTCTTTTCAGTGTATTTTTTTTTTTTTCATTTCTAAGCCTCCAGAACATTTTGCCACCTTCCTGATATTTATCTGCCATATTCTTACTGATAAACAAGCATATAATAGTATATATGGAAATGCACTATGGAATGTAATAAGATGCTTTAAAATATGACAAAAGTATATAAATTAGTACTTTTAAATGAGAAGGCTATGTAATTGCCCTCTGCAAGGAATTTACTACAAGAATGCTGATCAAGTTTTAAAATAAAATCTGGACTTTGCCAAGGAGATGTTCTCTTACCTGAGGTTGGAAATGAACAGAAAGAACATCCTATTGGGTTATGCTGATGACATTGTTACCCTTGGAGACTAATCAACATATTATACAAATCACGTTTAATTTAACTAAGGCAGGTAAGCCTATAGGTCCTTGTCATAAACCAAGAAAAGACTAAATATAAATACATTTCAAGATTGTATCAGGGCTAACTGAACATGGATGTTGATAATTATACATCCCTAGATAATTTTAACTATCTAGGAGTCAACATTAAGAGCTACAATGATATGCATCAAGAGATAGAAGAGAAAACTGAGAAGGCCAGTCATGGATATTTTACAATTTTACAACTTCTAAAATCTAGAATATTATTAAGAAAACTCTAGTTAAACTATCTATGACTAATATTAACCTATGACTGTGAAACATGGTAGATAACAAAGAAAGATAATAGAAAACTTATCATGTTCGAAAGAAAAATACTCAGAAAACTTTTGGATGATCTTACAATAAAAATACCAAACTATATGAATGAAGACATAATGAGGAACTATAAAACCTCTATCAAAGATCCAATGTTCTATCATTTAAAAGCAGCAAGAGAAATGAATGGTTTGGTCCTGTTCAGAGACAGCAGATAACCAGTTGATCAAATGTAAGAAAAATGACCAACAGGAAGACCCCAAGCATGACAGGTGGATGTAGTAAAGAAAGATTTAAGAATGGATGGATGAATACTGTACACCAGATAGCCTATGATAGAGATGGAGAGATCAAGTGATGGCAGCATTAGAAATGGTTAATTAAGCAGTTCAGGAGAAGTCTTTATATTGTCTTTATTTAACTATTTTTATACATTGATTTGCTTTTTACGTTTTTCTCTGTATTCTCACACAGCAACATGCTGACTTATATTCGAGGAACTTTCTATGCTCTTTTCTTTACCATGACAAAATTCCTGAAACCATCATGGAGTGCTAATTTTTCTATCCTTACAGACAACTTTATCGCATGCCTCTCTCATCAAATCAGTCAATTTCTCTTCAGAGTCTGCCACCAAAGTTTGGTTCTAGTTTTCAAACTCTTTCATTTTTTCTTCAATAATATTTGTATACTGCAGTCCAGTCCACAGTACCTAAAAGCTACCAAGTAAGAAAATAAGAAAAATATTCTTATTTTTAAAACTTTCTTAGACCCTTTTCAGTATAATATTCAATTTCATCCTGCTCAAAACTAATGATCATTTCCTATTTCAAATCCTCTGTATACTCCTGTGTCCTAAACACCAATGAAGGTAAACCTCCAAATCAAAAAATTAGAATAATCAAAGAATATGTGTCGAATGATTTTCAATTCTAATTTATTTATATTAGAAAAATAGAAAATAATTATTACCAAATATGAATTAGCATCATCTAAATCTACATACTTTGTAGATTACATAACCATGTAAACACATAAAAATGTAATACAGATTACAAGAAATTTGTTATTTGAAAAAAAAAAAAAGGAAACTAGAATAATTTTTAATGTGGTTCAAAATATTAGAATAATGCAAAAATAAATGCACAAAAATTACAAAGGGAAACAACATAATAATTAGAACATTGTTGCATCTCCCCTTAGCTTTTTATCATCATAATCATCATCAAATTCCTGACATGTACCCTCAAGGGATGTACAGGATATGATAGTACGACATGAAAAATTTACATCATTACTAACTTCCTATCTACAATTTTCTCCAAATCAGTCTGTTACTTGTCAAGACTCCAATATTATCATTATCAGATCTTACATTTCTATCGTCTAAGGCATATTGTACTGTATCAATCCACCTATATCTTGGTCTTCCTCTGGGTCGTTTTCCTGCCAACCTGGCAGAGAACACTTGTTTTGCTAATCTTTCCTCGCCCTTTCTGTTTAAGTGACCATACCACATGAGATTAGTTCTGCTAATGCACTCCTGGATGGCGACAATGTCAAGTTCTTTCCTAATATCCTCATTTTTAATATATTGCCATTGATGCCATCTGTTCATGCCTCTAATCTTTCTCAGGACTCTCATATCTGCGGTCTCTAGTCTTTGGTCAAGTGTTTTACTTCTGACTCAGCTCTCAGATCCATAAGTTAAGACTGGTTTGAACACTGTCTTGTATACAGCTAATTTAGTGTTTCGACTAATTTCTCTCTTATTCCATATGAATTTATTCAATTGACTTCCTATCATACCAGCTTTGTTGATTCGGTTGTCTATTTCTATATTTAATTTACCATCTTCACTAAAAATCGTGCCTAAGTAGCTGAAATGTTTTACTTGTTATACAGGTTCTACGTTCACAACACAGTTGACATTTTCAACAATTCTACCTATTTTCATTGTCTTTGTCTTTTTAATGCTGACTTTCATACCATATCTATTACAACAGTTATTCAATTTAGTCAGGGAATCTTGCAAACTAGTAGTGGATTTATTTAGAAGTATAACATCGTCTGCATAAAGCAAAGAGCTGACATTAACATCTCCAATTCTGATATCATGTTTAATACCACTTTCCTTCATAATGTGATCCATATAGATAATGAATAACAGAGGGGATAATGTACATCCTTGTCTCACACCAGATTTAACATTAAACCATCTTCCTGTACATCCTTCAATTCTAACTGCCGACTTACAACTCAAATAAAGACTAAGTATTGCTTGATATAATGCCCCATTGACACCATATAACTGTAGCGTATTGAATAGCTTCTCTCTTGGCACCTTGTCATATGCCTTTTTCAGATCGACAAAACTTAAATACAGATCTTTGTTATATTCCCATGCTTTCTCGACTATTTGTCATAAAGTGAAGATCTGATCCTGACAGCCTCTATTTGGCCTGAATCCGGCTTGTTCTTCACCAAGCTTTTCTTCCACAGTTCATCTCAACCATTTCTCAAAGTATACTTGTATAAATCTTACCAGGAACACTCAGTAGGGAAATACCTCTGTAATTCTCACATTCAGTTTTATTTCCCATTTTATATATGGGTGCAATGAGAGCTCTACTCCAATCATCGGGAATTCGTCAATCTGTCCAGGACTTTTGAACTATGCAGTGCAGTCACTGTAAGACTTTTATACCACCATTCTTCAGCATTTCTGGTCGAATATCATCTACTCCTGCTGCCTTTCCACATTTCAAGCCTTTGATGGCTTTTTCTACTTCAAGTATGGATATGTATTCCTGACTGTATGCCTGTTGAGTGTTTTTTTACCACTCTGCTATCACTGCTTGTTTCATTTAGCAATTTTTCGTACTTCAAGGATATCTTTTTCTCCTATTTTCATGTCACCTTCATCATCTCTAACTCCTTTTACAGCCCTCTTTCCTCCATTTCTAAGCTGCTTCAACAACCTCCAGAATATCTTACCACCTTCTTGATATTTATTTTCTATGTTCTTGCCAAAGTCCTCCCATGACTTTTGTTTAGCTAGTTTTACACAATGTTTCGCTTTTTTTTTTCTTACATTTGTCTCTGTATTCTCTAAGAGCAAAAGCTGACTTATTTGCCAGGAACTTTTGATATGATTTCTTCTTTTCCTTTACTGTCTCTTTAATTTCCTGTGCCCAACATGGAGTTCTGATTTTTCTATCCTTGCAGACAACCTCACCACATGCCTATCTGGCTTAATCAATTAGGGTTTTCCTTAAGGCTTGCCATTGAATCTCCAAGGTAGCTTTTATGACATTTGTAAATGGTTGGGCATATTAATTACTAATTGTTCACGGTCTTTTTTTTTTTGTTTTTTTTTTTATCAAAATATACCCATATGGACTGCAGACTAGAAACAAATTCATTTTTGTTTCTTGGGGCAACTTCTTGAAGACATTTCTTCATAATTCCACAATGGGGTTTAAATCTGGTGAGTTTGCTGGCCAAGAAATTACACTGATTTGCCTTCCTTTCTTTGAAGTGTGACAAGAAGCTGAATCTTGCTGAAAAAGGAAATCACCATCACATAAATCTTCCAAAGCCAGTAACATAAAGTGCTCAAGAATTTCTTGGTACACTTTGGAATTGACTCTTTCATACACAATACACAGCCTACCTCGACTCTCTGCGGTCATACAAGCTTGTACTATGACAGAGGTTCTAAATTTCACTGAACGGTTCATGCATTCTTTATGAAATGCTTCTTGCTTAACACACATAATCCCTTGATTACCATGGGACACACAAAACATACTTTCATTGCTAAAAAGTACCTTTTTTTCCCAGTCCTCTTGACCCCACAACAGTCTTTGCTTAGACCATCGCACTCTAGCTGCCTTTTGCTTGGAAGATATAAGCGGCTTCATCTTAGGCACATGTTATTAAAAACCCAATTTGTGAAGACATCTCAACATCGTAGATTTAGATCAGGGGTCGGCAACCTTTTCAGACTCGCGGGCCACATTCAACTTTTATTTTTAATAATCAGTCCACAAGCATTTAATTAATAGAAAATAGTGAGTGAAAAAAATACTCAAGGTATCAATTTTTATTATATCAATCTTAAAAAAACACAGAAATATTTAAAGTATGAGATATGAAACAAGCATGAAAATGAAACTCAATGAAAAATTATCATGTAAAAACAAAGTAATATAGTTTTATGCATCATAACATGTGTGTCTCCATGCTTAATGTGACTTTTGTGATTGTTTTCCCTTAGCCAAATTATCTAGATCCACTTTATAACCTGAGATGTAAATTCGAATCAAAGCATGCAAATGTTCATCAGTTAGTCGAAAAGAAAATTTATTTTTTCTAAAACTCATGGTAGAAAATGCTTGTTCGCAAATGCATGTGCTTCCGAATGCGACTATCATCTTTGCTGATTAATCCTTCAAATTTTTTGGTAAGCATCCACAAAATGTTTGGATATTTTCTAACAAAAATGAGTTCTTTAATACTTCATTGTGTTGCAATCCCAAAACTTCCATCAGTAGTCGGTTTGGTAGGTTATCAATGTCACATTAAAAGGGTTCAATATCCACAAATCTTATTGAAAATTCTTTTGTAAATCATCAATAATACCAACAAAAGTTTCCTTTTGTGTTTGCCATCCAACTGTAGATGCCGATTTGCAACATACATAATTATGTAGATTTTCTTCCATCATATATTTCTTCTTCACTTCACATCTACAGATGCCGTATGGTCACTCTGATGCTTGGTGACGTGCCACACCAGGCCTCGCTGTGTAGTCCTGTTGTTTGCTTTTCTGGCAGCCTCAACTCTCTCAAGATCAGTCACTCCACACATGCCATCCATCCATCTCATTGATGGTCTACCCCTGCCTCTTTTTCCAGGAACTTTACCTTCTATTACTGTTCTGAGAAGTCCCCCTTTCATCCTTTCTATGTGTCCAAAATACTTTTAACTTTCTTCTGCCAATATCTTTAAAAAGCCTTAAAGTTCTGCTGATCTTTTCTAACACCCATTCATTTGTACGCCTTTCAGTATATGATATCCTCAGCAGCCTTCTGTAACACCACATCCCAATAGCAGATATCCGTTTCTTATCTGACTTCTTTAGGTTCCAAGTCTCACATCCATAAGTCGCTGTTGGAAAAACAACTGCATCCAAAATCCTCAACTTTGTTTCCATGGAGATAGATCCATCCTTCCAGATATTAGACAGGTCTCTGACTGTTGTTTTAGCCATTCCTAACCTTTTTCTGACGTCTTCTGAATTCTTCACATTAATAATGGATCCCAGGTACTCAAACTTGCTGACTTCCTCAATTCTCTCTACATTAAGGTACACTTGTTTCTCAAGAGCTTCTCTGTTTGTATTTCCTTTGAGAACCATAATCTTTGTCTTGCTAGGATTGAGTTGAAGTCCTCTGTTATTACTGATCTTGTTAACTTTGTCAAGAATTAGTCCTAGTTCTTCCATGTCATTACAAAGGAATACTATTTGTTGTTTTAAGGATACTTGCGACATAAGACTGAATGATATAATCACGTAATCACAAGAAAGATATTTATTTAACCAAATATTTCGGTCTGGAAATAGCAGACCATCGTCGGTGGTATTACAAGAACAGTTTAAAAAATATATATATACAAGCTAGAATACTAACAATAGATCGTTGAAATTAGAACATGCCGCGTGATGTTATATCACTAAGTATGAAACGAAATATTTTGAAGTAGAAACATGATTGAATTTGCTATAAAAAAAAAAAAAAAAAAAAAAAAAAAAAATTAATGAGTAATCTTGATTAGGCTTTCCCAGATTTTTGATATAGATATGCAGTCATTACGATTCAGGTTGGGATGATGGAGCAAGGCCTCCACGCTTTCCTTGAACAAACGTTCGAACCTATAACGGGATCTATGTAAGAGGCGAGTTTTGGACCAAAGGATGCTGTGGTCAGTTTCAATCCCGTGTTGAGCCAAACCAGACTTTTCAGGTTTATTGTGAAGAATGGATGATTGATGTTCTTGGATTCTTTTTTCAAGAGAACGTCCAGTCTGTCCAAAGTAAGAGAGATCACAGTTGCAAGGAATTTGATAAACTCCAGGAAGAGATAAAGTTGAGCGTTTGTCTTTAGGAGAAGGAAAACCAACAGACAACTAAAGAAATTAAATTCTCTCCGTGATGAAGTCATCAGTTTGGATAAAGACACAATTGAAAGACTTAAAACTCATTTTGCAAGACCTCCTAGATTTTATGGCCTTCCAAAAATCCATAAGATTGACTATCCTCTTCGTCCAATAGTAGATTGCATTGATTCTCCTACTTACCGTATAGCCAAATATCTAGCTAAATTACTGAAATCTTACATTGGCAACTCGAGTTCTTTTTTAAAAAACTCCTCAGATTTCTTAGAAAAATTAAAAGATGTCTCCTTACAACCTACAGATCTTATGGTTAGTTTTGATATAGAATCTTTATACACCAATGTACCTCTTAAGGAAACTTTAAAACTACTTGCTGACATCTTTCCTCAAGATATTATAAAACTATTCGATTTCGTTATACATTCTGGTTATTTCATATGTCAAAACAAATTTTATAGCCAAGTAGAAGGAACAGCCATGGGAAGTCCTCTTTCTCCAGCTTTAGCCAACTTTTATTTAGAACATTTAGAAAAAGTCCTCTTCACATCTAGTTTCCCTCTACCATCTTTTTGGGTAAGATATATAGATGACATATTTGCTATTTGGCCTCACAGTAAAAACACTTTATCTTCCTTTTTAAACCGTATTAATTCCTTACATCATCGCATAAAGTTTACTATGGAATTAGAAGAAAACAACCAGTTATCTTTTTTAGACGTTCTCCTCATCCGATCATCTTCAAATATTCTTACAACTACAGTATACAGGAAACCAACATTCACAGGTCGTTATATTCTGAAAGAATCAGCCCATCATCCATGTCAAAAAACAGGAATTATAAAATGTCTCATCAAAAGAGCCAAAACTAATTGTTCTACTTTTGATTATCTACAGAAAGAACTTTCTACTATCCAGCAACACATGAAACTCAATGGCTTTTCTGAAAAAAGTATTCAACGTCTTCTTACATCTTATAATCCTCCACAAAACAACAAAGATTCAATACGTCGAGTACCTATTCCTTATATCTCCGGTATTTCAGAACCTATCGCAAGAATTTTGAAGAAATATGATTTAACAGCTACGTATTCTCCTATTAACAAATTGTCTTCTCATTTTCCTTCTCCTAAAGACAAACGCTCAACTTTATCTCTTCCTGGAGTTTATCAACTTCCTTGCAACTGTGATCTCTCTTACTTTGGACAGACTGGACGTTCTCTTGAAAAAAGAATCCAAGAACATCAATCATCCATTCTTCACAATAAACCTGAAAAGTCTGGTTTGGCTCAACACGGGATTGAAACTGACCACAGCATCCTTTGGTCCAAAACTCGCCTCTTACATAGATCCCGTTATAGGTTCGAACGTTTGTTCAAGGAAAGCGTGGAGGCCTTGCTCCATCATCCCAACCTGAATCGTAATGACTGCATATCTATATCAAAAATCTGGGAAAGCCTAATCAAGATTACTCATTAATTTTTTTTTTTTTTTTTTTTTTTTTTTATAGCAAATTCAATCATGTTTCTACTTCAAAATATTTCGTTTCATACTTAGTGATATAACATCACGCGGCATGTTCTAATTTCAACGATCTATTGTTAGTATTCTAGCTTGTATATATTTTTTTTTTTTTAAACTGTTCTTGTAATACCACCGACGATGGTCTGCTATTTCCAGACCGAAATATTTGGTTAAATAAATATCTTTCTTGTGATTACGTGATTATATCATTCAAAGGAATACTATACCATCAGCATACCTCAGATTACTGATCAATCTACCTCCAATCCTAATTCCTGTCCTGAGCTCATCCAATGCTTCACGCATGATGTCCTCCACATATATACAAACAAGTGAGGAGAAAGTAAACATCCTTGCCTAACTCCTTTTCCAACTTGAAGCCAGTCAGTCAATCCAACACCTGTTCTTATCATGGCTTGTTGCTCCTTATATAAGTTGGCTATCAACCTGATAGTGTGTTGAAGAAAACCCATTCTTTTCATTACTTCCCATAGTTTCACATGCTCAACACAGTCAAAAGCTTTAGAGTAGTCTAAGAAACACATTACCAGAGGAAGTCTGAATTCTTTATATTTTTCTATGATCTGTCTAAGACAAAGGATCTGATCTCTGGTGCCCTTACCTTTCCTAAAACCAGCTTGTTCCTCTGGCATCTCTGCCTCAAGTTTGGTCCCAATCCTATTTAGCATGATCTTCAATAAAATTTTGGTTGCATGAGATATCAAACTAATAGTTCTATAATTCTTGCATGCCTTTATATCACCTTTCTTATGTAGTGGTATGAAAACTGACTTCTTCCAGCCTCTAGGCCATGATCCTGTCTCCCATATCCTTGTAATCAATCTATGAAACACTCTTATCCCTCCATCTCCTGTGGCCTTCATTAACTCTGCTGGGATTTCATCTGCACCTGAGGCCTTATTGCTGTTGAGCTGCTTAACTACTCTTTCAACTTCATGCCTAAGTGGAGGAGGTTCCAAATCAAAATTTTCCTGGTGGGAGGGCTCCACATTTTCTTTATCCACTCTGCTGTACAGTTCCTCACAGTATTCTTTCCATTTTTGATTTCCAACTCTTGTTAGTAATGATCCATTCCTGTCTTTGATGACATTTAATTTATGCTTAAACTTGTGCTTTAAGTCAAG
Organism: Typopeltis vanoorti; assembly: GCF_054136105.1. Classification (NCBI taxonomy): domain Eukaryota; kingdom Metazoa; phylum Arthropoda; class Arachnida; order Uropygi; family Thelyphonidae; genus Typopeltis; species Typopeltis vanoorti. The sequence goes on along the minus strand of NC_143567.1, from coordinate 71,528,656 downwards.
AACTAAATGAAACATCCATTTTATAATTGTGCCTTCTTATCTAGAACTCTATTGCTTCAAATTTCTTAGTATAGAACTTTTCCTTGTCCTGCTTGATGGCTCTTTTGACTTCTCTGTGTAATCTCTTGTATTCTTCAGTCCCTGTGTCTCTTTGTTTTTCCAATCGCCTTCTTTTGATTAGTTCCCATGTTGAATCTGATATCTATGGGTCTCTTGGTCTTCTTATTGGGCTGAAATACTTCTTCGCTGTATCCTGTATTATCACCTTGACTCCTTCCCAAAACATTTCTGGTGGGTTCTCCTCATTGGTCTCCAAAAAATCATCCAAACGAGTTGATGTTTCTTCTGTGAATCCACTAGGAATTACACTAACATCCAATCTAGTGGGATGTGCCTGACCTGGCAGTTTTTGGAGTCTTAGTCTTACTTTGGCTCTTACTAGCTGATGGTCTATACCACAATCTGCTCCAGGACAAGTATGCACATCAGAAATGCTTGTTTTCCACAGGTGGAGAGCCAGGATGTAATTAATCTGGTGCCTTGACCTATCAATGTTAGATGTCCAAGTATAGGTCTGTTGTGGATGTTTCTGGAAGTAGGTATTGGTAATAACTAATCTGTTAGCATGGGCAAATTCCAACAGTCTTTCACCACGGGTGTTATGTACACCCAGACCAAACATGCCACACTTCAGCCTGACTCCCATACTCTTTCCCACTTTTGTCCCCTAAGATATACAGTATGTCTCTCCTTGGTAGGCAGTCCAAAACAGTCTGTAAGTTTTCATAGAATTCCTCACTCTCTTCTTCAGGCCTATTCGTGTGGGGTGCATAAACTACCACAATTGATAAGTTGGTAGGCTGAGCCTTAAATCTAATAGAGAGTATCATATCATTAATGGGGTTATAACCAAGAAGGCTTCTTGCCTGAGCTGTCTTCAGTATCACAGCTACCCCATGATGTTTTGAGTCACTACCTGAGTAAATAACTAGATTATTGTCCTGTCTTTTGAAGTGACCTTCTCCATTTCATCTGGTCTCTGTAATTCCCAGGATGTCAATTTTATACCTATCCATCTCTTTACAGGACCCTCTGCCTAAGTCCTGAACACGGCTCTGATTATTCTGCACGACAGCCGATGCAGCATGAGATGCGTTATTAGGCACAACCATATTAGCATTTTGGAGTGAAGTCACTGCAAGAAGAAAGTGGTAGGGTTGTAGAGGCCCTTTCCACATAAGATGAAATAGCAAAATAGGAAAGATTCACCCCTAGTCCTCGAATACTCGAATAGCATTGGGAGGAAGGAGCAAGAAGAAAAGAAAGAAGGAAAGAAAAAAGGGAAGGGACCAGTCTACAGATAATATAACAGATGTATAGTACATGAAGTAAGGCATGGTCCAGCATCAGGTACCTCGGGTTTGCCATGCCCGTACTCACTAAAGTGAGCCTTTGAGGCAGGTATATTTCTTCAACAGACATAATTTGCCTTCAAAAGCTTTTATGTCAGAAAGCAGTTCTGATAGATTTACCTTGGCCCTACAGGTTCAAATTAAGTTCATTAAGGTAGTTGTAATGTCTACCATGAATGCAAGACACAATCTATTTTTAATCTGATAATTGTGGGACAGTATTTTCGTGTTTGGTCATGAAAATATCTATTTCTTCAAGTAAATTAAAAAATATTTTTAGCACAGCACCTCTACTTAACCATCTAGCACTTGTCTAGTAGGTAACGTCCTCTTGAAATGTCCATAACGTCTTTTCTTGATAATAAAATTTTACAGGCCACATGCCATGCAAGTATGGTCAAACTTTTATGGGCCGCCAAAAATGCACGTTCGGGCCACATCGACCCGTGGGCCGCCGGTTGCCGAACCCTGATTTAGATGCATTCACACATACTAATTCTTTCCATCTCCTGTGAAAATACCTTACACTTCAGAAGCGGTTTTTCTTCACGATATTCTTCAATCTCCTCTGATATCTTGATGTAGTTATTACCTTTCGACTGCTACTGCAGCAATTATTTTGAAAACTCCAGTTATTAGAATGCTGTCTCAATATGCTACTCATGCTTGCTTGAGAACATTTCAATTCCTTAGCTATAAACTGTTGAGTTTGGCCTTCTTTGTGTAAAGACGATATAAGAAACTTCTTAGCTTCCGATATGTCACTCATTCGACCCATATTTAGCAAATGACTAAAATCCACATGCAAATAATTCCTCACACACAAGTCAGTCCTGTAGCTACTGAAATATATATGCTATTTCAGTGTGCTCTCCTCAAAGCCAATCAGAAAAATTTGGAATATTCTAATATTTTGAACCATGTTAAAAATTATTCTAATTTTGTGAATGTTTTCAAATAACAGTTTTCTTATAATTTATAAAGTACATAGATTTAGATTATGCTAATTCATATTTGATAATAATTATTTTCTGTGCAATAAATTAGAATTGCAAATCATTCAACACATTTTCTTTGATTATTCTAATTTTTTATTTGGAGAAGGTGTACTGTGAACAAAAGTATAGTGCTTCTCTAATTCTTCTGCCAGATCCTTTTCTTTTTCATTGACACTCCTTATTCATTAACGAAAAAGAATAATAACAATAACAGTAATCACAAAACTAGTAATAAAAATGTCACTCACCTAGACAGACACTTCTAAATTGCAGACAACCTCTGAATTGACTCACTACTCAAGTCACTCTATTTTAATGATATTTGCTTTAAAAGATATGATTTAAAGTAAGCCTCAGTTAAAATTTAAAAGGAATAATGGAGCTATTACAAAACTCAATTGCAGATTCTGAGTCAGTTATAACTTAAATATGGATTTAATGAATAACATACTAACTCTTCTATGACATATTGCAGACTTGTTGCATCCAAAAAATAGTTAGTTCAAGCAATGAAGAAAAAAAACTAATATTACTGTGAAAGCTACTGTTTGCAAAACATGTAGCAGCTTCATAATAATTAGTTCATAATAAGTAATGCTAGAAGTCCTACAAATGTATGGATCAGTTATTCATATCAGGTTTTGGCATGAAATTCACAATCCCAAAGGTTTATTTGTTTATTTCGCTATTTATTTATTTAGACAATGTTTATTTAGTTATTACTAATTGACTTGGTTTTTTTAACCATCAAAACACAACTCACTTGTCATCATACAAGTATTGATGATTTATTATTAGCCAGAACAATTTACAACTGTAACAGACATGATAAAAGAACGTAGGTCATAATTTAGTGCCCTCTACTGTTATATAAAAAGAAACTTGCATATTATCAGCTGGAGTTGGTTTTAAAATGACTGCATTCAGATTTTTGATAAATTAACACAGCTATACTTCTTTGAAGTTGGGAAGTGTTTCATCATTGCTGCAGACTCTAAAAAAAAGTCTCTTTCACTTTGTAATGACCACTATGTAGCAATATAGTTTTCTTCCATCTAATCCTATGCAAAGGTAAGCATGATCTCTGCCAGTTCCAATTGGTAATAACGATGACAACAAATATGGTTTTTATGTTCTCCAAGGCATGTGTCAACTCCTGTTTGTCCATAGTAACCAATCAGATGCAAGTTAATAGACTTGTTTCCTGTGAAAAAAGAATAAATTTGTCCTGAGCTGAATGGTTGAAGGTTGCAAATTTGATACTGCAGTTTGAATGTAATACAGAGCTTATATTTATTAAGTACTCTATCTGTTTTTTGAACATGTCTTGGATATATGGGATAGTGACATATTTGCTGCAGTGTTGAGTATTAGGGAAGGAGAGGTGGTTAGGTTCCCTCTCCTCCCCTCTCATTCTCTAACACTCTTAACATTAGAAAAAACAATCACATAACTGCCTGTCCTTCCTATATCAGTCACACCCTTCCAATGATTCGTTATCTTTTCGATAAAAGCCAATGCTGGCAAATATTCACATAAGTAATCCTACCATCATCCAACCCAACCACATGGTATCCTAAACACAAACACAAAGCCAAGGTTATCTGTTCCAATGATACAGTTCTTGCCACTTGCCTACCTTCACCACATTTTTAGGCAATGATTATAACCATTATAAAATAGATAAAATACGAAATTCCCTCTCCTAATTCCTGCCTAATGTACAAGACCACAGAAAAACTATTTACTATCCTATTTATGCAGAACACAAAAGATAGCCAGAGTACTTAATAAATCTATGCTCTACCACATCCAACCCTCAATAATTCATCTAAGGGCAAAATCCACCCCTCTCTCACATCCAGGAATGTATGAAGTACCTTACTGCAGACAGAGGAAGAGCTGCTGATATCTGCCTCAGAGAATATAATACATGTGCTATCATCACTAAGGCAAGTAAGGACTGGCAGATCACACTTTAGACACAGAGCTAAATGGAAAAAATCAAAGTACTACTACTACTACTGTATATACAAGACACTACAACTGAGAGATTGTTTTTTGGAATCAGCAGCAGGGATGAAACACTTTTCAGACCTCAAGAAGTATGGTTGCATTAATTTACCAAAAATCTAAAAGACAGTCATTTTAAAACCAACTGTAACTGAATGCTAAATCCAGACATGAGGTCTTTTCTGATGTCTATTACAATTTTAACTAATAAGTGATTGTGCAGTGCTTGTGAGTATGGTGATAAACTAGTTTTGTTACAAAGATGCCTGTTAAAAATCTAGAAAAATATTAGCAGCTAAAAATATCCCATTTATTTTGTTCTTTTGGTGCTGTGAATTATTATACAAAACATCAAATGAAAGCACAGAACACAAGTCCTATTGTCAATGTAACAGTAGTCTTAAAATATTACTAAACATTCCATTTACCCTCTAACTTCATCCTACTATTTACATTTTTCTACTTTTTATTTATTTTATTTTTTTGTAAGCTGTGGATGATTTTAATAAGAGCCTGAATTTTCATGTTGGTCTCAGAAACTGATAGCACTAATTCTGACAAATTATTGAAAATTAATATGTTCTATTATGAGCCAATATAAAGAACCAATTGTGGCAATGTCCTTTGGTTGAAAAAAGACCTGAGTCTGAATCCTGTCTAGAATGCAAGAACATGTATAACATTTTCTCAATGCAAAGCACAGTTAACAGCCCTCAAATGTGGAAGTGGCAGGGCATTTCATGAAAGTGGAGATGGTCCTCTTGCAATAACAGAAAAACCAGGCTGAAAATATATGCATTAACAGATATAACAGAGTCTAGGTTAATTAGTCTTTCATTATGAAAATTAAATTGCCATAATAGGCCACTTAGCCTAAGTAAAGGATATTTTTATATTATTATTTTATTTGTTTTATTTTGCCATTTTTAACAATTTAAAATATAGTGTTTCTTATATTCTTGTTACCTTCTAATATGTAGCCAAAAAACTGTGTGCTTAATTTGGAGATTTGATTAAACACTTAAGTTGTATATAAAATGAACCAAGAAAAATAAGTAATCACAAAAACCATCAGTTTTTCAAATGTGAAATTCAGAAATATCAGAATCTTAAAATCATGAAAGTTAGCAGGTATATGTAATTATGAAATCAAGCATTAAATTATTCAAAAAAAAAAAAAAAAAAAGATTATTCAACATTCGATTTTCAAATAAATATCTTAAATATAGTATACCTAGTAGAAATCATCCTTCCACCAAGGAGAGGTGGAAATTGTTGAAATCTTGAAATACCGTCATCTGTGCAGTGTTCTCCTGATGATATCATAAAATAAACTTCCAGCAGCCTAGGGGCAATATGTTCAAGTACTGGCCAAGTACTCGTAATTACCTGAAAAATTTATCTTGACTAGAATAATATAACCAAAGTATATGCAAAACATGCAGCACAATATATTTTATTTTCCAACCAACAAATAAGCTAGATTACTAATGTTTGAAAAATGTTTCAAAATGTAACTTATTAACATTTATGTAAGTTAACCACCTGTACAGCAACTTTTCATGATTAATATACATCATCTGCCAATAATTGTCCAGACAATTTAGCAATTTACAATGATACCAGCAGGCAAACCCCAATATTAGGTATGTTCACTTTGGCTTTGATCACCTCCTGCACTCTTTGAGGGAAACTCCACCAATGTGCAGCACACATCAGGTGGAATTTGTCTCCATTCCTTCAGCGACAGATTGAGGACATGTTGCTCAATAGCCACTCCAATTCGTCCCACAGGTGTTCGATGGGATTGAGGTCAGGACTCTGCTTAGGCTAGGGCAGTTGTTTAACACCCATCTCTTCATACCATTCCATAACAGCTGCATCTTTGTGGAACTGGACATTATTATCTTGATAGTAACGTGGGTCCGTTCCATAAAAACTCCAAACCAGCTGAATGCACCTCACACCATTACTCCTCCACCACCAAACTTTACTGTGGGTAAAACACACTATGGTAACAAGCATTTGCCAGGATGCTTCCACACCACATCCTGCCAGACTGGAAATGGGTGAAATTTGATTCACTGGTCCAGTGGACCGTTTTCCACTGGTCAATTGTCCAGTTCACCTGCTTCTTTGCACCAGGCCAAACGAGCAACCTTGTTCGTTGTTGTGATGTTCAGCTTGTGTACCACTGCTCTTCCGTGGAAACCCAGTAAATGGAGTTCTTTTCATATAGTATTAGTGCTTACTATAGTGCTACTGACACTCTGGAACTAATTATGGATGGTCTCTGTCCATTGTAGCCAGTTTTTGGTGCCACCCATTTTAACACCCTACTGTCCCTGTCAGTCATTTTTGACAGGAACCCTGGGTGTTTTCCTGCACTAGTGATGTCAGAACATCTCCATTTGATGATCGCATAGCCAACCATCGATTTTGGATGCTCCAGTTGAGCAACAATGGCACACGTGGACATGCCACCAATGTGATAACCCATGATGATACCACTCTCAAAGTCACTGAGTTCACGTCGTGTTGCCATACCACCTGTATTCAACTACTACGATGAAATACTGCTTCCTACTATCTGTACACCAGTTTTTATGTTATTAACAAATCTGGAATGGTCCATAACTTCAAATAACAGTGGTGTCTGGTCAATTATTGGTAGATAGTGTATATGTACAGTAATCAGCTTTCTGTTTTTTTTTTTTAAATACAAATCCCACCCAATTAAGCAAGGAATCAGGAAATCCAGCAGCCTTGCTCTAGAGAACAAATATAGTACAGTAAGCAGAAAATAGGAAATTTTATTTGGTAATGGAAATACCCCTATATTCCAATCTAAGGCTAAATTTAGTTCTAATTAAAATGAAATTTTTACAAATTATATTAAAGGATTTAAATGACATACCTGGGTGTGAAGTGATTTTTAAAAGGATTTTGGCTTGTTTTGTATATTTTATTTGATGCCTTTTTCCCTGAAATTTGTTTATTTTAATTGCAGCATAAAAGGATAGAAATGACAATGGTAAACACATTTCTGTACAGAAATTGAATGATATGTTAAATAACTTCATAAACCTGGAGAAAATGTATTAACAAGGAACCATTCAAATATGCTGACTGAACTCTTAAATTAAGACTTACGGATTTCCTGAACAGAATACGAGATGGAGAACCACCGCCAACAGAATACGAGATGGAGAACCACCGCCAACAGAATCCTGGCAAAAGATCATACCAACACATGTAGCATTCATAGACTAGAGGAAAGCATTTGATTGTGTGAAGAGAAATCAACTTTTATAAACACCTCATTGCCTGTGAAACTTCAAACCAAATAATAGTAGCAATCTATAATCTTTAAGAGATATAACCTCATAGCAGTCAAATTGGGAACTGAAATATCAAACTGGAAACCAATACATTGTGGCACTGGCAAGGCTGCCTTTTACCACCATTACTCTTTCAGACACTGGAGACTGACAGTTCATGGAAATATTCCATTACAAAGTGATAGTCATCTTGATACACTGTTGTATGCACTATGCAAGCACTCCAGGCAAATAATGAAGATGAAATGAAATATTCTGTGCCCCATTTAAATCTTATTGCTAAAAAATTTAATACAGAAATATTAACTATAAAAAAAAAAAAATTATGGCCCTTCTAGGGAAGGAACTAATTCATAGTAAATTAGGTATTGAAAATACATTACTTATACAAGTAAGATGTTTCAACCATCTTTGTAGCCTGACTTATCAAGAAGAAATTGCCATTAATACTAAAATTCAAAAGTACCACAGAGCACTTAGAATGATTAATTGAGATTTTAATCAACCAAAACATACACAGGCATATCAGAATTAAAGCATACAAGACGCTAGGAAGACCAATACTTACCTATGGGAGGGAAACCTGCACCTCATGAATTTCATTTCAACATGACATACACCAGTTGAAATGAAATTTATGAGGAGAATTGCAGGAGACCAGATGAAAAACAAAGATATAATGAAAAAACTAAATATCAACTTAAAACTTAAAAAATAACAGATCTTATTAAAACTTAAAAGATAACATATCCAGCAATATAGAGAAAAATTATTACAGCATATTAACAGAATGAAAAGACCAGGATACTTCAACAGGTTCTTTGATACATCCCTAGAGGAAGGAGATTGTTAGAAAGACCAGCCAAGAGATGGCTTGAAACCATAACAGTGGAGAGAAGGATAATGAAAGGATAGAGTATGAACATGCAGTGAGATAAAATACTCTTGACATGATGACATGGCAAAGTATATGTTAGAGGGATTATGCGCCATCTGACTGGGACGCTTCCCAGCTAGAGGTTCACGTCTGTGTACTATCCAACAGTCAGCCTTTGGCAGTACTGTTCTTACTGCTTTACTAAAAATGGAGAAGGTTTTGGTTATCTAAATGTTTTTGGTTTACCCTTGAAGGGTATCACTCGCAATGCATGGAAAGGAAGGAGAGTATAATTCATAAATTCAGACGTTACATTTCGGGTGCATTTCAAATAAATGCATAAGCACCTATTTAATTAATTTGTCTGTCCAGATTTCATTGTCATTTCGTATTTAGAATCCTAACAAAAAAGTTGAGGTACAAAGGGATAAAATATTGTGAAATTATATATTACAGTAACTCTGTTCTGGCTGGATGGAAATGAATAAAATTTAGAATGTATCTTAAGAATACATTAAGTTCAGTATTGGATTCAGTAAAAGAATTAAATGATAGTGATATTTCCATAGCTGGAAGATGGAATTTAATGGAACTTTATCAATTTACACATCATTTCAGCAGTCTTTACACATCTGAAATGATTTGTAAAAACTGGTCAAGTGCTACAGTGTAGTCAATTTTTCTTAGATTCAGGACCAGTTGATATTATGATTTTTTTCTTTTTTGCATTATGGACTGTTTTTACTAGTAAAACAATATGTTAATAATTTCTTCGTGAATGGATAGAATTTAATGAACTTCTGATTTCGAATATGTTAAAATTCTGGCAGGGTGCTTAAGGGTCAAAGCTGTATAATTGAGAGGAGACCTCCACATAGCCTTTAAAGGAATGTGGAGAACCAACCAGGGCTTCTGACCTAATGTCAAATCCTCACCTTCTCGTGGTGCACCCTGTTGGGTATCTACTTGGATACTGAACGAACAAGGATGGGCTGGCAATTTGAGATTTAGCCAACCAAATTTATTCTTATTGGTTAAACCAAAATAAAAAATGATGGTACAACATGACAAAATTTCATGCCGGCTGGGGTGTCGCCTGGTTAAACAAGGCCCCCATTGTTTTCGCCAGGGAACCAGGGCAAACAACGAAAAGTCAGCTACTGGAACAAATCTGAAAACACACCCCAACTCAACATCACCAGAGTTAAAGATCGGTACTATCAACATAAGAAGCCTGAATGGCAAAGAAATGGAGCTAGCTGAGGAATTAGATAAGTACCAGATCGACATAATAGGGGTGACTGAAACAAAAAAGACAAAAACTGGTGAGATCTTTCTGAGCAATAAATACAAAATATTATATTCAGGCAATGCCAATCAAGGAAAAGAAGGAGTAGCCATAGTATTCAACACAAAATATGAGGCTAATCTTCTTGAATGGCAGGGAGTCTCAAGTAGAGTAATGTGGGCAAATATGAGAATGGAGAACTGGACAATGAGACTTATTTGTGCCTATGGTCCCACAGAAGGTTCTACTATTGTAGAAGTGGAGGAATTTTTTGATGCTTTAGAAAAACAACTGACACAATGAAAAAGGAAAAGTTGTTCCTTGTTGGGGATCTAAATAGCAGAGTAGAAAATTATTGTCAGACATACAAAAAATATTTTTGGAAAATTTGGAGAAAAGAGCAAAGCCAATAATAATGGCAAATACCTGTTGGATTTCTGCTCAAGACATGGACTGGTTATTACTAACACCATGTTCCAACATAAAAATGTGCACAAATTCACAGGAAAGAAGAGGCAAGGAATAAGAAAAGTCTCATTGACTTTTCTTATTCCTTGTAACATATTGAGATATGTTATTGTTGATAGTGATGTTTTCTCCCTGGTGCAGGACACCAGAGTGTACAGAGGATTTGAAATTGGAAGTGATCACTATTTAGTCTTGAGCAGGATAAAATTGAATTTCATATTGAAAAGAATAACATGTAACAAAGTTTTAAAGCTAATAAAAGTTGAGCAGCTCTCAGATGTGAACTGCAGACTAAAATACACAAAGATTATTGAAGAAAAAATGAAAGAGTTTGAGAACAGGAACCAAATCTTGGAGATTCAGTGGCAAGCCTTGAAGAAAGCCCTGATTGATTCAGCCAGAGAGGCACGTGGTGAGGTTGTCTACGAGGATAAAAAAATCAGAACTCCCTGGTGGACACAGGAAGTTAAAGAGGCAGTGAAGGAAAAGAAGAAAGCATATCAAAAGATCCTGGCAAATAAGTCAGCTTGTGCTCTTAGAGAATACAGAGACAAATGCAAGAATGCTACACACTGTGTAAAACTAGCTAAACAAAAGGCAAGAATATAGAAAATAAATATCATGATGGTGGCAAAATATTCTGGAGGTTGTTGAAGAAGCTTAGGAATGGAGGAAAGAGTGCTGTAAAAGGAGTTAGAGATGATAAAGGTGACATGAAAACAGATGAAAAAGATATCCTTGAAGTATGGAGTAATCACTTTGAAAAACTGCTAAATGAAACAAGCAGTGATGACAGCACAGTGGTAAAAAACACTGACCAGGCATGCAGTCGGGAATACATATCCATACTTGAAGTAGAAAAAGCCATCAAAGTCTTGAAATGTGGAAAGGCAGCAGGAGTAGATGATATTCGACCAGAAATGCTGATGTATGGTGGTATAAAAGTCTTACAGTGGCTGCACTGCATAGTTCAGAAAGCCTGGACAGAGGGACGAATTCCCAATGATTGGAGTAGAGCTCTCATAATACCAATATATAAAAAGGGAAATAAAACTGAATTTGAGAATTACAGAGGTATTTCCCTACTGAGTGTTCCTGGCAAGATCTATGTAAGCATACTTGAGAAACGATTGAGAAGAATTGTGGAAGAAAAGCTGGGTGAAGAACAAGCTGGATTCAGGCCAAATAGAGGCTGTCAGGATCAGATCTTCACTTTACGACAAATAGTCGAGAAAGCATGGAAATATAACAAAGATCTGTATTTAAGTTTTGTCGATTTGGAAAAGGCATATAACAAGATGCCAAGAGAGAAGCTATTCAATACACTACAGTTATATGGTGTCAATGGGGCATTATATCAAGCAATACTGAGTCCTTATTTGAGTTGTAAGTCAGCAGTTAGAATTGAAGGAAGTACAGGAAGATGGTTTAATGCTAAATCTGGTGCGAGACAAGGATGTACATTATCCCCTCTGTTATTCATTATCTATATGGATCACATTATGAAGGAAAGTGGTATTAAACATGATATCAAAATTGGAGATGTTAATGTCAGCTATTTGCTTTATGCAGACGATGTTATACTTATCAATAAATCTGCTACGAGTCTGCAAGATTCCTTGACTAAATTGAATAATTGTTGTAATAGATATGGTATGAAGGTCAGCAATAAAAAGACAAAAACAATGAAAATAGGCGTAACCACTGAAAATGTCAACTGTGTTGTGAATGGAGAACCTGTGGAACAAGTAAAACATATCAGCTACTTAGGCACGATTTTTAGTGAAGATGGTAAATTAAATATGGAAATAGACAACAGAATCGGCAAAGCTGGTATGGTGGGAAGTCAATTGAATAAATTCATATGGAATAATAGAGAAATTAGTCGGAACACTAAATTAGCTGTATACAAGACAGTGTTCAAACCAGTCTTAACTTATGGATCTGAGAGCTGGTCAGAAGTAAAACACTTGACCAAAGACTAGAGACCGTGGATATGAATGTCCTGAGAAAGATTAGTGGCGTGAACAGATGGCATCAATGGCAATATCATATTAAAAACGAGGATATTAGGAAAGAACTTGACATTGTCAGCATCCTTACATTCTTTGGTGGAAAATCTCGCCTAACTAATCTTTCTCAGGACATTCATATAACAACTATTGCTTAGGACATTTCCAAGAAATAAAAAGCTTGGACAGATATTTATATTTTGCAGTTTTAAGTATCTTTCTTGCTTCCAGAATACAGTCCATGTACTTACTTACACACACCAACTACAAACATGAGGCTGCAAAATCTATAGTAAATCAGTGCTGTCTGTGTGTGTGTGAAAGACATTAAGGAAAGAAAGTCGAAATCTCAATGTATGTCTTTGAAAAGGCAGTAGTTGTGGTCCCTGCAGAAAAGAGTGAAAGGAAGCTTGTTCCAAAAAACAGAGGCAGACAGAATGAAAGAGGATGAAGAGAAATAAGATAATGCAAAGCAGAACCTCTATGAGTAAAATGGATGGATTGAAAGAAGAAGAAAGTGGTTAACAATTAACCAAAATATCCACTGCTGGAGAGCATCAAGGATTTTTTAAGAAGTTTTTGGTTAGGTGAATCTAAGGTTAAGTGGATTAAGTTTATATAGTGTTAATAGTTGCATTTTAAAGCAGTTTAAAGCCTGAAGAGCCGGCATTTTTCTTGACCCTCCTCAAAGGAAAGTGAAGTAATTCACTTTGGAGCGATTAGATATCCAATACTGTATTATATTGGTGGAATTATGCTAGAAGAAAATGATGAGGGTAGGGATCTTGGAGTGTTAATAGATAGGAAGTTGAAGTTTGGGGGCCATGAGCCAATATAACTCAAAAGATAATTGCTGAAACGAACGTTCCCATGTAAAGATAAGAATGTTATTTTGCCTCTTTAGAAGGCTATGATAAGACCTCACTTGGACTATTGTGCACAGGTTTCTGTTGTAATTCTGATATATTGAAGAGAGTATACAAATGCAAGTGTTAAAAATGATATCAGGATTGTGGAACACAGATTGAGAATTTGTAGACTGCAGACACTAGCAAAGAGGAGAAAGAGGGGTGATATGATTGAGACTTACAAACTTCTCTGAAAGGGTCATACAGGATTACAACTGATGGAATTTTTCAATTTATGGAGGGTAGGGAAAGGACGAGAAGGCATCCTTGAAGCTTAGAATGAAGGCTGCTAAGAAGGGGTGATGGTGTGATTTTTCTCTCAGAGAGTGGTGCATGATTGGAATGGATTGCCATTGGATGTTGTGAGTGCAAGCAGTGTGAATGAATTCAAGAATAAGTATGATAGCTGGTGTGCATAGTATGTGGCCTCCCTCAATGAGTCTCTGATTCCCTGGAGGGTCATTTCACCTTTATTGAGGGTCAATAAAGGTCGAAACTGGTCTGGGCAGTGGCCCTTCCCTTAATGCATGGCATTATACATGTCCGAAAGGAGATGTGCTTTGCATTATGGGAGAGACTAACACAAGGAGTGATGAGAGCTTGGCCCACCTTTATCACAAGTTGCCTCAGTCCTGAAGATACTTCAGGCACAAACTTTGTTTGCTTACACTTGGATAAAGGATTAAACTAAATTTATTATAGTCTAACCAAGTGAGAAAAAAAAAACTTCCAATACCATAGTTAAAGCAATGCAAAAAGTCACATTTTCTACATACAAGTAGTAAAATCGACAATTATCTCTGATCCAGAGCATGTAATAATATGGTAATACACCATTTTACTACCTGAATATAGAAAATATAGACTTTTGCAATGATTTAACCCTGGTCTAGTTCCTTGATGAGGCTTCCGTAAAGGTCAAAATCAATCTGAGTATTGGCCTTTCCCATGTTTTTGGATTATGGTAGACTGAGGCAACTGATGTGAAGTCAACAGTCTCTATATGTAAGTAGACTTGTCATGAAGTTATTTCATACACAAACTGTTTGCTTATGCTTCAGAAAGGATTATAATAAGAACATAATTTCTTGGATATAATGCATATTGTTTATGTTGGTATTGATTTAACTATGGTATCTTTCTAGATCTAGCTCCTACTAATGAAATCTCATAAAGGTCAAAACCAGCCAGCTTGGTTGGCCGAGTGGTGGAGATGGAGAGCTGTAGAGTAGGTGCCACATAATAATAATAATTACACCCATGAATGTTGGGGGTTTACCCATTCAATTTTTATAACACCAAATCTCAGTCAAATTTATTTATTTATATTTGGCAAATTATCTCTGGTTCACGTGTGGATATACCAGGGCTTCACATGCTACTTGACAAGGAAACTGTACTATGCAGCAGAATTATTTGCTAGCTTGTTGGAAAGACTTCTGATCATGCATTAAAAAGTGTAGTCCAATGTCCTTTACTCTGCTCTTTTGAAACCATTCTACTTCTGCATCTTTACTGCTGTAGTATTCTTGGTTTCTACTGTTTGGCATGCCTATGAAGAGTGCCAGCTCCACTGCCTGGAAAGACAAAGGGGAGATGAAACCAGAGCTTCTTCTTGAGACAAACATGACAAACAACTTCAGTCCTCTAATAAGAAAAGTGACCATGTTTCCTAGACAATGAAATGTTATCTATCACTTAGGATATTGAGATCTCCTAAAGGCCAGCCTGGCTGGCCGAGTGGTTAGCATATCCACTCTCCAGCCAAAAGGCTGCAGGTTCAAATCCTGCTGTGAGCATGGATGTTTGTGATTGTCTGTGAAAATACTAGTGGTGGGCGGTAGATGGCGTTGGTGTAGATGATGATGGTAGTTGCGGTTCATTGTAGTTGATGGATTGAGTGGTGGAGACAGAGAACCGTAGAGTAGGTGTCCCCCTTCCCTCGATGAATCTTTGGACTCCCTGGAGGGATCACATAATAATAATATACAAGTCTTTTTTGTTCCGAATATGGTATCATGAAATTACAAGATACTGTATATCATTATGCACATGAAACTGCATGTCTAGCTACTTCAAAAGCCACACTTGATTCCGATGAATGAAATAGTGAGTTGACTTCGCAAATGGGATGAAAGTGATTAAACCATATTGCTTGCTTCCAAACAGTAAAATAATGATTACATCTTTTTTAGAAACAGACGTTTCTTCTAATTCTTCCAGTTCTTCATAATGTGACAGTCTGTAAGCAATGAGCATAAAATACAGATTAATCCATTTTTTGAGTTCTGTAGTGATTCTATTGGTTTTCTTTTTCGATCTGGATCAGTTCAATGGCTAAACAAAGGTATCTTCTTAACTCTTCTCATCCTCTGCATGGCTGTACTTCTCATAATCTCATCTCATGTCATCTTGCCATCTCTTCTTTGGCCTTCTCTGATGTCTATTGTCATCTACAGATCTCATTCTGTTAATAATATATACACCTTATGCTGTTATATCTTGCAATACATCCATCCCATCTCCATGTTGAATATATGATGTACTGGATAATGTTCTATATACCTGTTCATCTTATCAAATGAGAGGGTATCCTATTTCTAAGTTTAACACATGCATATTCTTCTCTACTCTTCTCAGTGAGTTTTGTCTGCTCTCTCCACATCCTGAATTTTAAATATAAATCTTTTGGTGTCTATTCTTTCTATAAATCCTCAGATTTAGTGTTTTTTTTTTTTTTTCTGTTCTCACACATAAGGAATATTAGTGTAGAAAGGCTAGTTTGCTATGGTTTTTTTTTTTTTTTTTTTGTTTCCAGAGGCAAAACTAGATCTTACAGTATTTGTATTTCATAAATGTCTTAGTTATTATTTGATAAGTTTTTATATATGCATTTCTGAATAGGTCATAAAAACAAATCTAGATCTTAAAGGTAAGCATAATGAATTTTGGATGAGTTATTCAAGTGATTCCTGTTAAATGAGAATATCATACTACACTGTATAATAAACTAATATCTTTAAACGTCATTTGAATAAATACCTGTATTAATTCTGTTTGTGATAATGGATCTACCACGATTTTCCTCCATAACTTATTTAACATATCGGCATTGCTATGAGATTCAGAGTGCACTGCTCCACAACAAGAAATCAGTCTTAAAAAATAAATCAGCAGAATAAAGTTTCTAAGAATGATTCAATTAAAAAATAAAACTGTTATAATTAAGATGAACACAAATAAATAAATAAATAAAATATATCTATTGTCAAAACATTGGTGAGCAAAGCAAATACTAAATCTCAACACACTGATGACTGCAGTGCTCCAGTTTTACAAGTTGTTTTCAATCTTACATAATACAAAAAAAGTTACTAAGCTAATACTGTAATTACAGCCAATTCATTATAGTGAACTTTCAGGAGAAAAAGGTATAATGAAATATTTGTTATAGTGAAATTTTCTCTAGAACAGCAACTATGTTATAGGGTTGCTGACCTTTTCAATGTTTATTATTGTAAGTAATTTCAATATATATCACTGTTTGTTATGCTGGGAGTTGGTTGTAATTATTTATAGTTAAGCAGCAAACTGTAAAATTAAAAGTAATGATTAATGCATATTTTTTTGGGGTTGCTTAAAGATGCAGCTAGATAGCATAACCATAAAGAATTTGATTGACTGACTGAAGGTTCTGACCAACAATCAATCCTCTAGTGCTCCAGACTGGACACTGAACAAACAAGGATAAACTTGCAATTTAGGACTATTTAGTAGTTTCAGCCAAGTGTAATTCCAAATTACACTTGGTTGAAACTACACATACATTACAATAGCATACCACAGTCACAGTCAGCTAGAATGCTGCAGTTATACAAGATCCCTGCTATTTTTGCCAGGGAATGAGGATAAACAGTAAAAAAAAAGTCAGCTACTGGAACAACATCAACAGAAAAGAAGCTAGGCATTATCAATATAAAAGTATCGGAAATGAAATAGAACTAGCACACTGATATGAGACCAAGAAGACTAAAAAAAAAACTGTTGAGGAAAGTAATATTATAGTATTCAATACTAAACTTGAAGAAAACTTCTTAAATAGAAGACTATTTCAAGTAAATAGGCCCACTATCAAGTAAAGTGACATGAAATTTCAAAATGGAATGGAAAAACAGAATACACAGACTTTTCTGTGCCTATCATTCCACTAGGTTTCAGCAAAAAAGAAAAAGAAAATTGTTTCTCTATATCAGCAGGAGGATTAGAGGATTGAATATAGCAACTGACACCATCTAACATTGGGCAGAATTAAATTAATATCACATTTAAAAAAATCAAACTGCACAACTTTCTTGAGTGAATTGTATATGCAAATAATATTGGAGAAAATATGAAGGTGGGAAAACAGAAACTATGTCTTAGAAACTGCATGGGGAGGGGGGGAATGACACAGGAAAATGTGGTGAAATTTTCTACAATGACAGAAAAATAAGAACTGCAAGATGGACACAAGAAGGATACAATGAACATCATACATAAAATTTCTGGTAATAAGTCAGAATGTACTCTTAGAAGACACAGAGAAAAAATGTATAAAAGTTGTTTAAAGTTGGTAAACAATAAGTCATGCGAAGATTTAGGAAAGGAGGATATATAGAAGAGGAAAAAAGATCGTGAAGGCAACACAATGCTTTCAAGATTACTATTCCTATACATAGTACCCATCTATAAAAAAAGGGATATAAAATTGAATGTGAAAATCACAAAGGTATTTCCCAACTGAGTATTCCTGGTAAGAGTTATGTAAGAAATGGTTATGAAAAATTATGGAAGAGAAGCTTGGTGAAGAACAAGCTAGATTCAGACTAATTAGAGGTTATCAGGATCAGATTATCAATTTAAGACAAATAGTTGAGAAATCTTGGGAATATAACAAGGATCTGTATTTAAGTTTCTAGATCTGGAAAAGGCATATGAAAAGGTGACAAGAGGAAAGCTCTTCAAAGCTCTACAGTTATATGGTGTAAATGGGACATTATATTGTGCAACACATTTAAGCTGCAAGTAACAGTTAAAATTGAAGGAGGTACAGGAAAATGGATTGATGTTAAATCAGGTGTGCAACAAGGTGCACATTATTTCTACTGTTATTCATTATCTATATATGGTTCACTATGAAAGAAAGTGGTATTAAATCATATATTAAAATTGGTGATGTTAATTTCAGCTCTTTACTTTATGCAGTGATGTTGTACTTCTGGATAAATCTAGTACAACTCTGCAAGCTTCCCTGATTAAATTGAATAACCGTTGTAATAAATTTGGTATGAAAATCAGCAAAAAAAAAAAAAAATGATGATGATGATGATGAAAATAGGGAGAATGAAAAACTGCATCCTGAATGG
The DNA here is from genome assembly GCF_054136105.1 of Typopeltis vanoorti. Lineage (NCBI taxonomy): Eukaryota > Metazoa > Arthropoda > Arachnida > Uropygi > Thelyphonidae > Typopeltis > Typopeltis vanoorti. The sequence goes on along the minus strand of NC_143567.1, from coordinate 71,509,934 downwards.
TGAACCTATAGAAAGAAGTAAAACATTTCAGCTATTTAGGCACAACTTTTTGTGAAGATGGCAAATTAAATATGGAAATAGACAACAGAATTAATAAAGATGGTATAGTAGGAAGTCAGCTGAATAAATTTATATGGAATAAGAAAGAAATTAAATAAAATAGCTCTATAAGACAGTGTTGTGTTCAAACTAATTTTGCCTTATGGATTTGAGAGCTGGCTTACAGATAAAACACTTGATCAAAGACTGGAGACAACAGATATGAGAGTTATGAGAAAGATTTGTGGAGTGAATAGATGGCATTAATGTCAGTATCGTATTACAAATGAGGATATTAGGAAAGAACTAACCATTATCAACATTCAAGAATGTGTTCTTCTTCTTCTTAAGTAACTTCTCCAATTTGGAGCTAATCTCAGATAGTATGGTCATCTAATACAATGGGAGAGGAAAGAATTTGAAAGATTAACAAAACAAGTGCTCTTGTTGGCAGGAAAAAAATTCAGAGGAAGACCAAAAACTACGTGGATTGTTACAGTAAAAAGTTCCTTAGAAAACAGAAATATAAAATATGATCATGTTGGAGTCCTGACCAATAACAGATTAATTTGGAAGAAAACTGTTGATCAGAAGTTAGTATTGGGGTAACTTTTTCATGTAGTACTATTGTAATATCCTGTACATCCCTGAAGGTACATATCAGGAATTTGATGATGACTATTCTATTAATCATATTTTATTAGGAATGACTACATAATCAGCACCTTTAGTTCAAACATTTACCATTATTTTTGTTGATTTTCACTGAAACAGAAGATGATGCTGAGTGACAGCTACCAAATTGATTAAATTTCTATATTAACCTATTTACAACTCGAATAAAGATTATAATAGATGACTGTGTAGAAGTTAAGTATTCAGGGAGGGATTTTTCAGATCATTAAACTGACATTATTAGGATGGAAAACACTGGCTTGAAAATAAATGCAATGGATCTTGACAAACCTTAAATTTTACTATAGGTGTGAATGGGCTGGCCATCCTATCGGCACTCTAATGAATTTCTTAATTATTTAACTAATTTTTTAATTAATTAAGACATCTAGTTAAATTTCACTTAACCAGCTGTTTCCCATAGATGTGACTTAAAAAATAAGCTCCTTGGAAAGTTCAGTGATATGATTTTCAACATAAACAAAAGCTATCAGATTATATTCTGTATATATAATATGATATAGCCAGCCTGGTTGGCCGAGTGGTTAGCATATCCACTTTCCAGCCAAAAGGCTGCAGGTTCAAATCCAGTATATGGACATGGATGTTTGTGATTATCTGTGAAAATACTAGTGGTGGTAGTGGACAGTAAATAGTGCTGGTGTAGATGATGATGGTAGTTGCAGTTCATTGTAGTTGGTGGATTGAGTGGTGGAGACAGAGTTGTGTAGGTGCCCTTCCTTGATGAGTCTTTGGACTCCCTAAAGATGTCACGTAATAATAATAATATTACACATGAATGATAATTATGAATTATCTCAATAAAACCAAACAACAGTCAATGGAGTGGAGATGCAAAGATTCTCCATGACAAAAGAAGTTCCAAACCCAAAAGTCAGCGGGGTCCTTACCAAGTACCTAAAAAAAAAAAAAAAAAGTGGAACTGTTACAGGCAGGAGGCAGTTCATTCAACAGCTCTGAAGGAATTAAAGGAGGTATACTGAAGGAAAAAGTGTGCAGGAAACTGAGCAGAGGCATGTTGCTTTTTGCAGGACAATGCACCTGCTCACAGTGCTCATAAAACCCAACAGAAAATACACAACATGGACTTCCAATGTCTGCCTCACCCACCCTATTCACAAGACCTGGCCCCATCTGACTATTTCTTAATTTCAAATTTAAAGAAACACTTGAAGGGAACAAAAGTGACCATAAATGATGGAGTTATATCTGCAGCTGAGGACTGGTTTGTGCAACAAGGGGAAAAACCTTTTTTTCAGAGGACTGCAAGTGATTCAGCAGTATTGTAACACATGTAAAACAATTCATGGGGAATATGTAGAATAATGTGTAAGTTACATGGTTCTACCTCAATTCCTTCATGGTAATTATCACAACTTTTCAGCACACTCTCATATAAATCCATTCTTCCCTTCAAATTCACTTCGCACATCCAAAAACTTGCAACCATTCTTTCTACATAGCTAGCCTACGGTATCGAGCTGTTTGCTAGCATAGCCTTTATTTTTAATTTGTACTAACATAAATAGGGAATACAATATTTTTACTTTTTTCGCTCTTCAACTCTTGCTTCTTCTAATATTTCTTTCATATACTCTCTCATATTGTATTTGAGACTGCAAATTCTTGAATCTCCACTGTTTGATCAGCTTTGGCTCAAAATTTCTCTACCAACTCAACCAAGCACTTTTCACATGCTCCCTCTATCACTCTCCAAACTTGGTCAATCACTCGACCTCTTTAACTTTCTCTCTCTAAAGTTTGCCTTTTTACAGTCAAGTACCCCAATAGTGAGGTCATCCTTCTTAAGGATTTCAATGTCCACAACTCATACTGGCTCCCCTTCTCCAGTTTTACCGATCAAGCAGGCAGGGATACTGAAGCATTTGCCATCAACAATGAGTATCTCAGATCATCAAACTTCCCACCAGAATACCAGACAACCCTCTCCAATTTACCAACACACTTGACCTCTTCCTAACAAACTCTCCTTCCAGGTATACTATGGTTGTCAGTTTTTCTCTTGGAAACTCGGACCACAACCTTATCAAGTCTCTTTTGAGGCAGAACAACCTACAAGCAGTTCACAGTCTTGTGTCCTTTGGAACTACAAGAGTACCAACTGGGAAGACCTCCATGACTCTATTCCTCCTTCCCATGGTCCGACTACTGCTTCAGTTCTTCTGATCCAAACACCTGCTCAGACCGAATAACAGAAATCATCCTTACAGGAATGAAGATGTTCATCCCCTATTCTACTCCAAATTCTTAGCCACTATTCAAGCCTTGGTTCTCAAAAAAGTGTGCCAATGCTGTAAAAAAAAAAAAAAAAAAAAACTTCTGCTTACCACAATTGGCTCAAGACCAAAACTCCAGCCCTCTCTGCAGCCCACAACAACTGCAAAAGAATTATCACCAAAGTTAAATAAATTATAATACTGGAATTAACTTGTGTAAAATATTATTTATTAGTATAATTTTCACCTGAGTATCAAAGGCATCTTCAGTACAAAGCTAATAGAACAATAACTGACAATTCCAAAAGGTACCACCTAAGTAGCTAATGTAAGATAACTAAAAAGAGGTCATTAAATTTCTTAACTTATTACTCAGGTGAAAATTATACTAATAAATAATATTTTACAAGTTAATTCTGGTATTAAAATTGATTTAAATATGTCTACTCATGGTATTTCCTTATTGAAACACAATCATCACCAAGTCCAAGTCAAACTTTGAAAGTTTGACTTGGACTTGGTGATGATTGAAATGCCAAATGCTGCAAACTCACCTCCTGCCCAAATGACAATTGCTCCTTCTGGTCCCTTGCCAAGGCCATCAGGCACAACTTCTGACAAACCAGGTTTCAAACACTCTCACATACAGATGGCACTGTAGTCACCTCGCCAAAAGACAAGTCCAACTCTTGCACTGTTCACTTGCATCATCTTCTCTTCCAATTACTGCATTGATGACATGGGCAGAGTTCCATCCACTCCACAAAGAACAGGTCCCTTCATGTCTCCCATAGTCTTCCAAAAAAAGAAATTTGAAGAATCCTGAATAACCTGAACACAAACAAGGTCTGGTCCGGATGGTATCCCACCTACTGTATTAAAAAATTGTGCCCCAGAACTAACACCTATCCTGTATTGTCTCTTCAATATATCCAATTCAACTGACATCTACCCGACAACATAGAAACAGGTCCACATCCAGCCCATCCCAAAGAAAAGTGATAAAAGTCAACCAACAAACTACTGTCCAGTTACTCTCACTTCTGTTCTCTCAAAAATTATGGACAAGGCCATCAACAACCAACTCTTGAACCACACCAACTAATCAGTGACCAGCAATATGGATTCCACCACTCATGATCTACAGTTGATCATGCTTTCACCACCCACCTATGGATCCAGGCCTTGGAGAAATTTGGAGAACTCATGTGGTTGCCCTTGGCATCTCAAAGGCATTTGATCGGGTTTGGCACAGGGACCTATCCTATCAATCCTATCCCTACCCACCAAACTGCCACCTTATGGTCTGCTTTCCTCACTCTGCAACTGGATCGCCAACTTTCTCACTGGTTGCTCACTATAAGTCACGTGGATGGCCCTGTTTTCAGATTTCCCCACCAATGCAAGAGTACCCTAGGGTTCAATTCTTTCACCTACTCTCTTCTGCTTCTAAATAAACCACTTGCTCTCACAGGCTTTCAATCCTATCCCTAGCTTTGTTGTACACTCCATTTCTCCTGTTCATTTGACAAACCTGTCAGTGCTCAAGTATTAGAATCCTCAAGATCTACTACAACCAGGAACCTGAACTCAGATCTCCTAGCTATATCCTAGTGGGGCAAGGATATAGCTAGGAAATCAACCTTGTAAACTTCAATGCCACCAAAATCCAGTTCTGTCTGATCTCTTGCAAAAAAAAAAAAAAAAAAAAAAAAAAAGCTCACATCCATCCCATTACCTTCAGTAATACTGAGATATCCAAATACAATCAGATTTCTCTTCTTGGACTGACTTGCACCTCTGATCTTTCCTGGCACAACTATATTATAACTATAGCTTCTGCACCCACCAAAAAACTCAGTGTAGTTTTTTGCACAAGACACTAATTCACACCTGCTAATTCTATACAAAGCCCAAATCTGCTCAGCCATGGAATATTGCTCCCAAATGGCAACCAAATTTTCCTGGGAGCTGCAGATAACTCTACAAGGGCTGGAGGAGTTCGCTTCATCATAAACGAAAAGCTAACTAAAAACATTATTTCTTGCATAATTCATTCTTAACGACTAGGAACACTAAAATTAAAAATAGGAAAATCAGTAACAATAAAAATAATAGTAGTCTATGCACCTACTTCAACAGATGACAGAAGAAGAAATAGATTCCTCTCTGAAATTGCTCAATTCTATCCAGAAGAGGGGCAATCTGGCTAATCGATGATCCTTCTCACACAGATGTTCAGATATTTTCATGAACACTCTGAAATTGCTTAAAAATGGCACAAAAATCCTCTCTGAAATTGCTCAATTCTATCCAGAAGAGGAGCAATCTGGCTAATCGATGATCCTTCTCTCACAGAATTGGCCACTATTGTTCCTCCACTCTTCTCCAAAATCATTAAAATAAGAGCCACTGCTAACCAACACTCTTTTACAGTCCACCTTAAAACTCACTGCCTCCTCTGTTATTCCATTTACTTCTATCCTTTGGAACAGTTTCCCCCACTCTGCCTTCCCCAAAGATTACAACCCTCAGCTGTTCAAGCAAAATGTGAACAGACTCCTCCTTTCTTATTTTCTTTTTGTCCACAGAGCACTAATGTGCTTATAGGACTTGTGGCCTTTTGTGTATGGATCATATATATATATATATATATATATATATAATTATTTATGACCAGAAAAATCATGTGTTCCTACCAAAACTATTATATCTTTTATTCTTCTTTTCTGCTTTATAATTACATTCATTAACTTTTTCATTTTAGCATCCATATGTCCATCCATATAGAAATATATCTGATTTACTCATTTATAGCTGATTATCTTTAATATGAAATCTTACCTGATCCAATGTTGGTTTGTTTCTCCTTATGCTGCTTATCCTTCTTGTCCTTTCAATGCCTCTCAAATTGCTTTTCAACTTTTTCCGATTCCCTTATCACCCATCTAATGATTTGCTTTAATCGAGATATTGAACCTCCATATTGTATAATATCTTTTCTATAATCAATTTTACCTAGATGATTATTGTTACACAATATCTTACCCCCTCCCCTTCCTTGCTACTTACCTTACATCTTCTTATAATGCCTCTATTAATGCCATCTATCTAATAATTTGTTTTAGCCTAGATACTTCCAAAGTTAATTCATTCTCAATATCCTTGTTAGTCACCAAAACAGCATGACTGTTCACTGGAACAAGTCTCTTTGTTCATGATTTCACTAGCATTCATCTTTGTTGCTATATTATTCTTGTGAAGTTTTGTCACTATTTTATGGTACCACTTGAATATTATAGTATTCCAACAAAATATCAAGAAATATATCAAATACTATAAATTCACAAAAAATCAGCAGTAATATAGTAAGAAACAAATTAGTGTGAGGAAAAAAAATTTCAAGGGAGCATTAAGTAAAGCAACTTTTCGATATAAAGCCTTGAACCAGAATCCGAAATGGGACATATTTGGATATTTTTGATCAAATATTTTGGTGGAAGGACAATTTGTGTCTGATCACTGTTAAACAAATACAATGGTATTCTGAGTAGTTCAAAAAAAAAAGTAGATTGCAAGACTGAACTTTAAAGATAATAATCAAAGAAGTCAGGGATCAAAATTTGAATTGCAATAAAGACAAGCAGTAAAGAAATTCTGAGCCAGAGTAATTCGAAAAGAGGTAAAATATACTATGAACGCACAAATACAGTGCTTGTGAAAGTAGCCACCTGAACTACACTTTACAGCTGTGTCGAGAGAACTGTGTGAAGACGGAAGCAGCTGTTGAACTGAAGCTTTAAAAATCACAGGTCAGATTTTCATAACTGTAAAGTGTGGTGAAGTGATGCATTCATACCAGCATAAACAGTGTTCACCACAGTTTACAGTTATGAAAATCTGATTTTTCATAACCTGTGATTTTTAAAGGATATCATTAATACATGCAATCCTGTGTTTTTTTAACTGGATTTTTGTTTTTTGTAGGTGTTTTTTCTGATCCACAGAATAACTATTCTTTATGTTATCAGGGAAGAATTCCATTGTGCAGAGAGTAAGACTCACATGCATGTGTACCAATCCTCAACAGTCTCTCTCACTGCCAAAAACAACTTGTTACTCTCTCTCTCTCTATGCACCATATGGGAATAGGCAGCAGCAGCAGGATTATTTGCCAGCTGGGTAGGAAGTGTTCTCTTGATTCATTATAACTAATTTAGTTTTATGTATTAATCTAGCAGCCAGCCTATAGACCTCTCTAATAAGGGAGATTCTGATTCACTACATTTGTCTGGCATGCTATGCTGTTGAAGAGTGTCACTTGCACTGCAAATTGGGGGGGGGGGGGGGGGAAGAGACTGGACACAAACAGCCACTTCATGTTCTCTAATAAAGAAGATGGTGTTTCACCATAGCAATAAAAAGCATCTACCATATTTTAAACATACATTCTATGCTTAAGATGCATGCCCACATTATGGTAGATATATCAGTAAACTCATATATTCATTCATACCTAATAATCATAATAATGTATAGTAGTATAATATGAAAATAATAAAATTAATCTTTGGCAGAAGTGGAAAAGAACAAAAAAAAATTCTTTGTTTAAATAAAGGCATGTTTATAAAAGCAAAAAAAATATCTTTCAAAGTTTAGAAAGTATTTACAGGTAAATACCCCCCCCCTCCCCACATACACACAGAGAGATAACCTACAAGAAATACTTAACTATGCTAGTAAGTTACTTATGTCATCAAGATCACTTTTTTCTTTCTCTGCACAATGGTGGAAGTTTTCTCGAGTTTCGTGTTCTAAAGATCAATTTGTAAGTTTTGCAAATTAAAAATCTTGGAATCTCTGCCTTAGGCTGAAGAATATTTCTGTAAATTCTGATCCTTAATATCCCTAAAAATTGATCTTTAGAACACTTTTTTTATAAACACACCACATAAGATATGCTATATAATTTGCCTGTGTACTATTTGCTTGTAAGTATCAAAAAAATTTTAACTTTCTTTACAATCGTTCATCATCAACATAGATGTACCATTTAGAAAATACAGTTCAGACGCATCAATGACATAAAATATAAAGGTGTAGTAAAAGGAAAAATTGTTTATAAACCATACTTTTAGCAGTGCAGAAATATGTAACCAAAATATCTTTAATAACTTTACTTCTTAGTTATGTAAATAAATTCTTTTAAGATATCTTGGTCATATACTTCTGCAATACTAAAAATGTAGTTTGTAAATAATTGTTTTTATTTTATTAGAACTTCATGTTTTTTATCATTCCTTCTTTTTTCAGTGCATTTTGGTCAAAGAATAGATCAAAAGGAAATATCAAAATTCATACCTCTGGGTGGCAAATAACTGAAATCCTGCAGCAGCATTTAAAGGCTCAGTGTGGCCAGGAAGAGTTATAACTTTAGACTGCAAAACTGGAACTAACAGTGATATGACATCCATTGGGGCATAGTCAATATCCTCTAACAATAACCAATATCCATTAGTCATTGCTTGAGTTAAAGGACCTGGAACCCAAATAAACTCTCCTGGAATATCTGTGCAACAGTAACTTCCAAGCAAAAGCTGTAAAAGTGTGAAAAATTATTTTTTATTACTAATTTATATTCAGAAAAAATTATGAGGATTTGTATATACAATGACAGGCTAAAATGTAATGCCTTATATTCTAAATGTTGTACTTTGTGTCCATAATTTTTTAATTTTAAAATTCTGAACCTTTATAGCAAACATAACTCCTCCCTCCATAGGTGTTTAAGTGAGGTCCTAGGGAAATTCATAAATATATATATATATATATATATTCAACATACATACAAGATATCCTCATTAATTCAAAGTCCAGCAGACGAAAAATTATCAGCTTTAAATAAACAAATTCAAATTATACAAACACTATATAAAGTAGCATCCCCTCCCCAAATGTTGTTTAGTAGTTGTAGTAGTAGTTGTTTTTCACCACACTTCCAAAAAATCATCTCCTTATATAATTAACACTAACTATAGCTTCCATATAGCTAGTCACAGGAACAAATATCAAACCAGTTCACTTATAAGTCTTATAGCAGCCAGAGTTAGTGACTTCTTCATTTAACAAACCTTTAGTACAAAAGCATTTCATGCATTAGTAATAAAGATCTATAACCAATGCTCTAAACACTGCTTTCCTGGTCTTTATTGAACAGAGGTGAAGACAATTATGAAATCAAAACAGAATGGAGAAGGTATGTCAGATGATACTAAACTACATGGCAATAACAATCAGCTGACACAGCTACTTGAGAAGAAACAAAAAAAATTATGTAGATTGTTGCAGCATATGCACAGTATAAGAGCACCATTAGATATATGGTGGATGCACACTATAGCAACCACTGCTATAATGAAATGAGGTACTATGATGGACTACACATCGAAATGCTGTAAGCATTGCTGTGAAAGCTATAAATACTGATTTCCCAAGTCTTGAAGATGATTCACACAGAAATTTGTTTGCTTCCACGTAAAGGATTAAAACAAGAATATAATTTCTTGTCTAGTATAATTTACTTCTAACCACAGAAAAACTTTGTGCAACTATCTCTGATTAGAGCATTTTAATAATACAGTGATGCGACATTTCACTACTTGTATACAGAAAATTACTTCTGCATTGATTTAACATTCAGTAAATTCATGAGTCCAGCTTCCACTGATGAGACCTCAGTATAGGTCAAAACCACTTTTGATAGTGACTCTAACCATAATGTGCAGCAATATATGTCGCAAAGGAAGTATGCTATACATTATAAGATACTGAATACAACCGATGAGTCAACAGCCTGGTGCAAAAGTTTAAAACAAGAATATAATTTCTTGTCTAGTAACATTTACTTCCTAGCCAAGCAGAAAAATTCTGTACACTGAATTTCTTGTTATATCACGGGAGTGAAGACAACCTAGTAAACTTCAATAGTATGAAAACAAAAAGGTGGTTTCAGATGAAACTAAACTACAATAACCACCAAGGAACAACATATAACCTGTGGAAATAAAAGCATCTGATTACACTGCTACTTTTGAAGAAAAAAATGGAAATATATTTTATGCACACTGCTGAAGCTTTCATAAACACTATATCTGAATGGTAGATGTAAAAGATGAAATGAAATGATGCAAAATAATGAACATACCACGATGAAAATGATGTACTATAAGAAAATGCTAAGATAATGAAATTATACAGTGTAATGACATCATAAATGATGTCAGAATGAACATTATAAAATACATCTGTTCATATTTTTGACATTTGCATTAAGCTCAATGAAATTCATATATTAAAACAAAATTTTATTAGCTATGAGGAGAAATGAGGAGAAAAAAACTGAATTTGAGGATATGTCAAAGTAAACAGCATGCAGTGGCATACAGAATTTTTACCCACACTTTTAAAATGCACGCTGCTACATAAAAAGAGGTGGGGGAGGTAGAAATATTCAAAATTTTATAAAACATTTTCTACTGAAGAGTAAAGAATCTGTACAGAAAACAGTAGCTAACATCAGTAATCAAAGGAGAAGGCAGGTAATGAAACAATGAAAATGGTGGGAAACAGAACAAAGGAAATGGCAAGAAATTACACCCTGACAATAGAAATACAACAGAACCCAAAAGATGGGCAGGAACCATACATAAAGGATGCAAGATGACAAAGATGAAAGGCCCAAATACAAATAATAATGGGAAACACTAGAAAGAAGAGAAGAGTAAATTATAAAACTGAAAATCCAGAATGTATGTTTGAATGTTACATTACCTTAAATTAATGTCACTTACCAGAAATCTTCATAATTAATTAAATATGCTGCCTGGAAAGAAGTCATCAGACACTATAGTGTGAGAAACAAATAGCCATGGCACCCACCTTAATAAGATGTAGGACCTCCTTTCATTGCAATGACTGCAGCAATCCTACAGGGCATAGTTTCCACAAGAGAACGATAGGGATCAATGGGAATTTTGGACCATTATGTAATGAGGTCCTGGACTGCTGTAGGGTGGACATCCCTTGACTTCATCCGATGCTCCAGTTCATCCCATAGATGTTCAATAGGTTGAGATCAGGACTCTGTGCAGGCCAGACAACTGTGATGACATTCATGCCTACAAACCATACAGAAGCAACCTTATCCTTATGACACTATGCAATGTAGGAAGCATTGCACACTCTCCAGAATGTTCAGATATTTCTTAGAGTTCAATATTCATGGCACCACAGAGGTCCAAGGCCAAACCAGGAAAAACATGATCATACCATCAAACTGCCACCTCCAAATTTCATAGTTTGGGTTACGCACTCTGGTAAGAGACATTCACTGGGTATCTGGCACACCCATCAAATCTGCTTGGCAGAGGGTGTAGTGTGATTCGTCACTCCATAACACAGCTTTCCACGTCCCACTGTACATGCTCTTTGCACCACTGAAGATGAAGCTATATATTGGTTTGGGTAATGTGGAACTAGCATATTGTAATCCTACAATGGAAACTCATGTTGTAAGCATTGGTTTTGAATGTTTTTGTGCCGATTTGCTTTCCAGTTGATGCCTGAAACTCTGCATTCACTGTGTCGGCTGACAATTTTTGAATATAATCATTCGCCGCAGTACCCTACAGTCATGTTTGGTGAGTGTAGTGAGTCATCCACTGCAGATAGCACTCATAGTTGACTGACTGCACTTCCATCTTGGTATGGTATCAAAGATTGTAGACCTGGGATGGCCAAATTTGTCAACAATTTGCTGAACAGAGGCCTGCAACATGGTATCCTATCACAACGCCTCTTTCAAACTCTGTAGTTCCCTTCTTGCATCAATTTCACCCAGACACAGTTGCACTAACTTGAGAGCATCATATTCTTCTAATTCAAACAAGTGACTCATTACATGCATGATGCACCTGTGTTAAATTCTGAATGAGAAGAATTGTAGAATGATAATATCTCATTCAGAGTTTAACATAATCTACCATTCCCAAGGCCAATTTTGTTAATCAGAAATAAATACTGTAAATTTACCTACTATTGTGTGCCACTGTATTGTAAAATGTATGTAAAATATATGTAAAAATCTTCTAGCTGTAAGCTGTACTCTTCATGCTAATTCTTAGTAATTGTATGTATGCCATGTAAACTATGCACGGAAACTTGGAACTTAATCTGTTCGCAAAACAAAAATAGAAACTGCCTAGGGCAAGACACGTGTACCAGAGAATGAGTAATGCACGTAGAAGTGGAAATATCCACTAGAGTTCTATTTGGCGCTGATCATCACACAATGTAGCAAGGACGTCCGCCAGTACTTAATTTTGGTGCTAGTTGTTGAGGAACCATGCGCTGTTGACGAAAGGGAAGAACCAATGGGATAGCAAGATGCGAAGTACAAAAACGGATGGCATAACCAAAAATGCTCTCTTGCTCCTGCGCTTGTTCCTGTGTTCCAGTCTGTAGATGTCAAAGCTTGCGGAGCCTTCCGAGGTGACCTGTAGAAGAATGTTCTAAAAGCCAAGAAATATGTGTTCCCAAGCCAGTCAGAATAGATGCAGCGCAACAGGGCCATGTTGGACCACAGTGACGAGGAATCGGTATCTACCTGCATTATGCTGTAAAGAACTGCCTTCTAATGAATAGATTCCAGTCTTATGAGTGACTCCAGAAGAAAGTCCTGAGAATCAAGGAAGAGGAACTGATGTCCCAGACACTAAGATGATAGGCAATGTATGTCTTCAGTCCCGGTAAGGAATTCTTTTCTTCCTATTATGGAAACGTACAGCAGGGACGTGTATTACCTTATTGAATGTTCATGGAACGTGTATGAGTGTTAATAGTTGTTCCAAGGGAACGTGTCATAGTATATTGTTTGTTCTTAGAGAACGTGTGTAGAATCAATTCCAATCCTTGAAATGTGCGAATTAAGTTAGTTTTGTTCCCAGAGAACGTGTTATGAATTAGATAAGGACTTCCTTAAAGTAATAACTAAATTTTGAAGGACTTTAGGAATCTAAGCAGTAGAGCAAGGAAATCGATCCATGTTAATGCGAATGTCTAAGCAGAGTGACTGCTGAGAGTGTATAAGTTTAATATCTGATACCAGTAGTTTGAATTGTGTAGGTAATTACTATGAATATAGTATAGTTTTCAGTAGATTGCTTAACTGAATCAGATATCTTAATTATTTTGAATTGAATTGTTTGAATAGAGAAAATCCTTGAACTTTCGATCAAATTGACATGATTCCATGTTTTATGACGTGTAGATTTCATGCTAGAATGCAATAAATATTTTGTTATAAGTTTAACCATATGCTTGCCTGACTTAGCTTCATTGCACCACTCATTAAAATATTCGAATCTAAGCGGGAACCCAATCTAATGAATAGGACCACGATTAAGGGCAGAATAATTATTCTGGTAAAATCTTGAAATAGTAGTGATATTGTATTCACTGATTGATAATTCCTGGATTATGCTTGCAAATATCTAGACGCAGAGTGGCGCAGTAAAAAAATAAATTTCTCCGTATCAAAAAGGGAATCATCCATCAGAAGGAATAGAAGAGTTGATTCTTCCTTTATTCTAGTTCATGCATATTATCACTAAATTTAAGAGTAGGCCTAAGATCTATTAGAGAATTCATGTAATAGGGTAGACTGAGTTAACAATTGAGTAAATAATAGATGAAAGATATCAAATTTATAAAGGGAAGATAAGACACATATATAACATAAGATTACATAATATAACACCTGCCTATTGGGGAGGGGGTTCACTGACTTCTTTCCAAGCAGTGTATGTCAAGTCTCTACCACCAAAATCAAAAATAAGCTGAAAACTTAAGCAAGTGAACTTTACAACTGGTCACCTCCAGTTACAGAGAGTGAAGGGATACAACAGAAATAAAGAGTTAGCTTGCATTAGTCAGCCTAAGGAGAGCAAAAAGCAATTGGCACAGCTGGTGTAAACAATTCAGCTTCATAACTGGATAGTAGCTTAATGTCCACCATTTGGTCTTGTCAAATTAAAAAGCTGATCTGTTCATACCAGCTGTGCCAATCCATGTCCTTAGACCGATTAATGAAGGCTAGCTGTTAATCACTAATGTCATTTTCTACTTGAGTTGACTAAGTTGTAAGGTTATTTCTGATTTTAATGGTACAGATTATACATGTTTAGTTCATTATGAAGATTTTAGGTAAGTAACATTAATATAAGGAACTGTAACATTTTGAAATTTAAATATTACATCTGGATTTTCATTTTTACATCTAGTTGTCGTTACACACTCTGGTAAGAGATATTCACAGGACATCTGATACACCCACCCCTGTGGGTGTATCAGATGTCCTGCATGGTGGTCTAATTCATAATTTAACGAGTGTTGTTATATTAGTGTTAAGATCTTAGGTTGCTTACAGGCCTAATTATAATTAACTCTTAGACCAAAAGGTTATGTGGGTAGAATATGTGCATGAGTATTGTGTTGTCTTTGTGCGTGCATTACAGATGTTAGTTGTACTCCCTGAATCTGTCTCAGTGACTGAGATGAAATATTGAAAGCATCAAAAAAATAGTTCTTTAATCCTTTCTTAGTGCTGTCAATACTCTATTAACCCTCCAACATGATGTCCTTGCAGCACTTAAGCCTTAACACACAGAGGCCATGGTGGGAAACAGAACAAAGAATGTGGTAGAAAATCATACACTAATGACAGAACACAAAGGATTGACAAAAACTATGCATAAAGCCATACAAAAACAGCAACACAAAAAAAAGTACAAAATACTAATAATAATGGAGACATAAATTCAAAGCACATATGCCCATATGCATTGAATAATTCCAAGTATCAGTGGCTGATCTTCTGCTGAGAGAGTGATTAAATTTGAAGAGAGAGAGAAAACCCACAGCTGTAGTCAGTAAACAGAGGTGATAATCATCATGTGAAAAACTATTTTTTAATGCTTTCAATATTTTGTCTCAGTCACTGACACATCTTCGGGGAGTACAACCAACATCTATAATGCACCCAAAAACACAACACAATACTCAATGAAACATGTGGCTATGAAGAACTATCTAGGCAGTACACCCTCCATGGGCATTGTGGGAAGCCTAGGATGTCAACTGGGACCTCTGAAGATTAATGTTTCCCAAATTAGGAAGTTTTTTGCTCCCATATTTGTTTAAATTTAACTATTCAAGTGCTGCTGCAGATTCCAAAAACAGTTTCTTTTTTAAATTTACTATGATGGAGCATGGTGGTTTTTCTTTCAGAAGATCCTGTGAGTAATATCCAATATTGGAAGCATTAATCCTTTTGTTTGGAAGTTTTTAATCCTTTCTTAGTGCTTCTTTCTTCCTTTCAATACTCTATTAAACCTCAAACATGACATCCTCCCAGCACATAAGACTGAATTAACCACAGTTGTGACTGCAGTTTTCTGTTCATCTAAACAGATGGTGACTAATCTACTTGTCTGTCCAAGTATGCCAACTTGTAGGAACAGGGTACTTTATATATTCAAACACTGAGAGAGCTAATCGTTGGTAGTACAGATAAGGGTAGCAAGTTTCCGGCAAGGCTTAAAAGCTGTGTTTGCACTTTTTTAAAGACCTGACTATTTTTTCTGATGTGCCCCAGACATAGGGGGATGGTGATGGCATTTCAAACCCTCCTGAAAGGATGGCCGAGGATTGGGAAGAGGATTGAGTATCTTTTTGATTCTGTAAGCAGTGTAGCATTGGATAGTAAGGTGTTCTGTTAAAGAAAGGTTCTATTGGAACAAAGATTGTAGGCTCTATTGGTAAGAGTTTTAATGATGCCATATTATTCAGAGAGATGGAGGTGGTGGGAAAGTTTTTGAATATGTCTCATTATAGCCTGTAATATTCAGGCTGAAATATATGGCCTGAAATAAATAGTATTACTTATTCCTTGTATTTGTGTTAAAGAAATATATTTAAATACTCTCTTTCTAAGAGAAACTATTACTGTCAGAAACTTACAAAAAGATAAAATTATCTCTACCAAAATCAGATAAGCATAATGGCACAGAATATAATCAGAAAATGGATATTATTCTCCAAGATCACTCTACCTACATTCTACTAGATTATAATCCCACCAAAAATACTCAATGAAACATGTGGCTATGAAGAACTATCTAGGCGGTACACCCTCTATGGGTATCGTAGGAGGCCTAGGATGTCAACTGGGACCTCTGAAGATTAATGTTTCCCAAATTAGGAAGTTTTTTGCACCCGTATTTGTTTAAATTCAATCAACTGATTTCTGAGTGCTGTTGTAGATTCCAAAAACAGTTTCTTTTTTAAATTTACTATGATGGAGCATGGTGGTTTTTCTTTCAGAAGATCCTGTGAGTAATATCCAATATTGGAAGCATTATTGGATGTTTGGAAGTTTTTAATCCTTTCTTAGTGCTTCTTTCTTCCTTTCAATACTCTATTAAACCTCTAACATGACATCAAAAAAAATTAAAAAGCCTATTTAAAAAAGTATCTTCCTGGCCACCTGACAAAAAAAAACTGAAACCCAATTCTCCCACCGACCCCAGGACCTCTAGTAGATGCTACCAATGCTCCACACTACAAATTGTCAAAACAGCTAGCAAACTCTCTCTCTTACCCCCTTCACTAGACATACCACATCCTATATAAAAAAATTCTACCCATTTTAAAACCTTGATCTAATTTTAAATAATACAGATATATTGGTAAGCTTTGACATCACCTCGCTGTTAACCAATATTCCTTTGAAAGACATCTTAACACTTAAAACACATTTTTTCTTCTGATATCTTAAGATCTCTTTTCCTTTCTAACAATTCTGGTCATTTTCCTTGCAGGAACAAAGTTTACAAACAGAGAGAGGAAACTGGCATGGGTTTCCCTCCCCCCATACTTGCCAATTTCTACATAAAAAATTCTGAAAAACAAGATATACAGACTCCGCCCCCTCCCCTCATACCATCTATCTGGCTAAGATATGTAGATGATGCATTCTTTCTTACTATTATAATAATGGAATTGACTCATGTAAAATATTCTTTATTCGTAGAATTTTCGCCTGAGTATCACAGGCATCATCAGTACAAGTACAAAGGCTAAATAAACAATAACTGTTATATTCACAAAGCACCACCTAAGTAGCTAAGGTTAAATTTCCTAAATTTATTTTTAAAAAAAAATTATATATATATATGTGTGTATACAATTACAAGTTAGGAAAGATTTGCTGATTTATAGAGTACTATCTCCCACAAGGGGGAAAGAAGTAGACCACTGGATCTGTTTAGGTTAGGGGAGTGAAGTAACATTTCACGTTTCTTTGTAAAGCCGTTCCATTAGGAACCGACTTTTGTGAATGACTTTTGAATTGTTCCACCGAACTCTGTCTAGTGTTGATGGCATGCTCTGCAAGTCCAGACTATTCAGGTTCAAGGTACTGGATAGATGACTTGTGTTCTTCTAACAGGAACAGAGCAGATCTTCCTGTTTGTCCGAAATATGATAACCCACAAGAGCAGGGAATCTGGTAGACACCTGGATAGCTGAGATGTGGTAGCTTGTCCTTTGGAGACGTGAGGAATGTGGACGCTTCGGAAGAATTACAACAGTTTCTCTCAAAAATAAATGCACTTCATCCAAGGATCCAGTTCACCCTAGAAGTAGAAGTAAATAAGCAGTTAGCCTTTCTAGACCTCTTAATTCTTCGCCAACCAGATGATAACCTACAATTCACAGTCTATAGGAAGGAGACTCATACAGGGCAGTACATCCATGCTGAATCACATCACCATCCCAGTCAAAAGGCAGGTACTATAAAAATACTGGTTCATAGAGCCCACTCCTTTAGTTCTTCAGAACTATTACAAAAAGAATTACAATATATTAATTCCTCCTTCATATCCAATGGTTATAAGAATTCCTTCATAAAAAGAGCTTTATGTAGTCATGCTTCAGCATCCTCTTGAAATACAGAAGAACCTACGTGTATATATATCTATCCCCTATGTGCAAGGCATTAGCGAAAGCATAGCTAAAGTGTTAAAACCACTAAATATTTGCATGGCCTTTAGACCAATCAGAAAAATCTCCACATTCCTCACGTCTCCAAAGGACAAGCTCCCACATCTCAGCTATCCAGGTGTCTACCAAATTCCCTGCTCTTGTGGGTTATCATATTTCAGACAAACAGGAAGATCTGCTCTGATCTGGTTAGAAGAACACAAGTCATCTATCCAGTACCTTGAACCTGAACAGTCTGGACTTGCAGAGCATGCCATCAACACTAGACATAGAGTTCAGTGGAACAAGACAAAAGTCATTCACAAAAGTCGGTTCCTAATGGAACGGCTTTACAAAGAAACATGTGAAACGTTACTTCACTCCCCTAACCTAAACAGATCTAATGGTCTACATCTTCCCCCCCCTTACTCCATAAATCAGCAAATCTTTCCCAACTTATAATTGTATACACACATATATATATATAATTTTTTTTTTTAAATAAATTTAGGAAATTTAACCTTAGCTACTTAGGTGGTGCTTCGTGAATATAACAGTTATTGTTTAATTAGCCTTTATACTTGTACTGATGATGCCTGTGATACTCAGGCGAAAATTCTACGAATAAAGAATATTTTATGTGAGTTAATTCCGTTATTATAATAGTAAGTAATATGTCTACTCACGGTATTTCCTTACTGAAACTTATGATGTATTCCCTATTTGACCTCATGGCCTAGATATGCTCGACTCCTTCCTCTGTCACCAATAGTCTACATCCAATAATTCAACTCAACGGAAAAGGAAAATAACAACAGAGTACTGTTCCTAGACACATTAGTAACATGCCTTCCAAATGATAACTTCTCCTTCCCAGAAAACCCACTCACACAGGCAAATACATTCACAAACTTTCCCACCACCACTCAACAATATGGCATCATTAAAACTCTATCCAATAGAACATACAATCTTTGTTTCAATGGAACCTCTCTTTCAACAGAATTCAATCATATATATATACAACACCTTCCTATCCAATGGCTATAGTCTTTCAGAATTAAAAAATAATCCTCTCCCCAATCATTAACCATCCTTTCAGAACAGTTTCAGAAATGCCATCACCATCTCCTACATCTGGGGTACAGCAGAAAAAATAGCCAGGTCTTTAAAAAATGCAAACACAGCTTTTAAGCCTTGATAGAAACTTGCTACCCTTATCTGTTCTACCAAAGCTTAAAAGCTGTGTTTATATATTCAGGCACTGAGAGCCTAAATAAATAAAGTACCCTGTTACTACAAGTTGGCATATTTGGACATATAGGTAGATCAGCCACAATCCATTTAAATTAACACAAAAGTTACATCTGCATTCAAACCATCATCAATCTGGTCCTGTACTGACCATGTATCTGATACCACTGACAGGATCACCTGGATAAACTACCACGCTCCATCATAGTAGCACTCAGAAATCAATTGAATTTAAACAAATATGGGTGGGGGGAAAAACTTCCAAAATTTCGGAAACATTAATTGTCAGAGGTCCCAATTTACATCCTAGGCCACCTACAATGTCCATAGAAGGTGTACAGCCTAGATAAGACTTCACAGCTACATATTTCATTGTGCACTGTGTTGTCTTTGTGTGTGAGTTACAGATGTTAGTTGTACTCCTTGAAGATGTTGGAAGCATTATAAAAACAGTTTTTAACATGATGATTATCACCTTTGTTTACTGACTACAGATATGGGTTTTCTCTCTCCAAATTTATCACTTTCAGTAGATCAGCTACCAATACTTGGAATTATTCAATGCATAAGGACAAATAAATTAAGGACCAATAAATGTCGAAGAGGGTGAGGATTGTTCCCAAAAAAAAGGAGATCCTAAAGTTTGGTGTGAGATAAATTCAAGAAGATATATTTCCTGAGAGAGAGCCTTCGTAGCTCAGTTAGCATAGATGAAGCCCTTGGGTCAGAAAGAACTGGGTTCAATTCCCGTTCAGTGACATGAGGAACCTTTATCTGGTCTCTTTCGACTAAAGGTGAGTTAGCCGGTCTCATGAGGAGATAGAGGGTTCCCCCCTCTGGAAAACTTGGGTTTTTCGTCCGTCAAAACAGGCAAACCGACCAGTAGAATATGCACAACTTACAGAGGCATAGGGGTAACCACCTTATCCTCGTATTACAGTTGGGAAGTCCAAGAAGGATACTTGGAAGACTATGGGCACTTGAGTGCCTGTTAAAGCCACTGATGGATGGATGGATATTTCCAGAAAATGGAGGAGAGTGGGAATGGTCAGTTGCTATATCTACTGTATATCATATTTCCTTGAAAAGTAGTAAAATGATTGTCATTAATACCATCTACTCACACCAATACTTTTTCTCAAAAACTTCACATTTGTATTCTATTCTTCAATCAACCAACCTCTCAGATCTTATATATATATATAATACTAGCATTTTTGCAAGTATTGGCTAATTTCACTATTATTATTCCACATAAATGTATTCAAATAGCTCTTCACCACATCAGTTTTGCTTATTTCATCTATTTCCATATTTAATTTACCATCACTAAAAATTGTACCAAAATAGTCCAAGTATTTTACTTGTTCTGATTTTCATTCTTTAATTTCTGATTTTATTACCACAAATTGTTAGAGTTTCACCCCTCCACTTCCAATTTGAAATTGGAAGTGGAGGGGGTGCTTAAGGGTCAAAGCTGTATAACTGAGAGGAGACCTCCACATAGCCTTTAAAGGAATGCGGAGAACCGACCAGGGCTTCTGACCTAATGTCCAATCCTCACCGTCTCGTGGTGCACCCTGTTGGGTATCTACTTGGATACTGAACGAATAAGGATGGGCTGGCAATTTGGGATTTAGCCGACCAAATTTATTCTTATTGGTTAAACCAAAATATAGAATGATGGTACAACATGACAAAATTTCATGCCGGCTGGGGCGTCGCCCGGTTAAACAAGGCCCTCGTTGTTTTCGCCAGGTAACCAGGGCAAACAGCGAAAAGTCAACTACTGGAACAAATCTGAAAATAAACCCCAACTCAACATCACCAGAGTTAAAGATCAGTACTATCAACGTAAGAAGCCTGAATGGCAAAAAAATGGAGCTAGCTGAGAAATTAGATAAGTACCAGATCGACATAATAAACAAAAAAGACCAAAACTGGTGAGATCGTTCTGAGCAATAAATACAAAATGTTATATTCAAGCAATGACAATCAAGGAAAATAAGGAGTAGTCATAGTATTCAACACAAAATACGAGGTGAATCTTCTTGAATGGCAGTCAGTCTCAAGTAGAGTAATGTGGGCAAATATGAGAATGGGGAACTGGACAATGAGACTTATTTGTGCCTATGGTCCCACAGAAGATTCTACTAAGGTAGAAGTGGAGGAATTTTTTGATGCTTTAGAAAAAGCAACTGACACAAAAAAAAATGAAAAGTTGGTCCTTGTTGGGGATCTAAATAGCAGAGTAGGAAATGATTGTGAGACATACAAAAATATTTTGGGAAAATTTGGAGAAAAGAGCAAAGCTAATAACAATGGCAAATATCTGTTGGATTTCTGCTCAGGACATGGACTGGTTATTACTAACACCATGTTCCAACATAAAAATGTGCACAAATTCACATGGAGAGAAGAGGCTAGGAATAAGAAAAGTCTCATTGACTATGTTATTGTTGATAGTGATGTTTTCTCCCTGGTGCAGGACACCAGAGTGTACAGAGGATTTGAAATTGGAAGTGATCACTATTTAGTCTTGAGCAGGATAAAATTGAATTTCACATTGAAAAGAATAACATGTAAGAACGTTTTGAAGCGAATAAAAGTTGAGCAGCTCTCCAATGTGAACTGTAGACTAAAATACACAAAGATTATTGAAGAAAAAATGAAAGAGTTTGAGAATAGGAATCAAACCTTGGAGATTCAGTGGCAAACTCTGAAGAAAACAGTGATTGATTCTGCCAGAGAGGCATGTGGTGAGGTTGTCTGTAAGGATAAAAAAATCAGAACTCCCTGGTGGACACAGCAGGTTAAAGAGGCAGTGAAGGAAAAGAAGAAAGCATATCAAAAGTTCCTGTCAAATAAGTCAACTTGTGCTCTTAGAGAATATAGAGACAAATGCAAGAATGCTACACACTGTGTAAAACTAGCTAAACAAAAGTCATATTCTGGAGGTTGTTGAAGAAGCTTAAGAATGGAGGAAAGAGTGCTGTAAAAGGAATTAGAGATGATAAAGGTGACATGAAAACAGGAGAAAAAGATATCCTTGAAGTATGGAGTAATTACTTTGAAACACTGCTAAATGAAACAAGCAGTGATGACAGCACAGTGGTAAAAAACACTGACAGGGCATGCAGTCAGGAATACATATCCATACTTGAAGTAGAAAAAGCCAAAGGCTTGAAATGTGGAAAGGCAGCAGGAGTAGATGATATTCGACCAGAAATGCTGAAGTATGGTGGTATAAGAGTCTTACAGTGGCTGCACTGCATAGTTCAGAAAGCCTGGACAGAGGGACGAATTCCCGATGATTGGAGTAGAGCTCTCATAGTACCCATATATAAAAAGCGAAATAAAACTGAATGTGAGAATTACAGAGGTATTTCCCTACTGAGTGTTCCTGGCAAGATCTATGCAAGTATACTGAGAAACGGTTGAGAAGAATTGTGGAAGAAAAGCCTTGGTGAAGAACAAGCTGGATTCAGGCCAAATAGAGGCTGTCAGGATCAGATCTTCACTTTACGACAAATAGTCGAGAAATCATGGGAATATAACAAAGATCTGTATTTAAGTTTTGTCGATCTGGAAAAGGCATATGACAAGGTGCCAAGAGAGAAGCTATTCAATACGCTGCAGTTATATGGTGTCAATGGGGCATTATATCAAGCAATACTTAGTCTCTATTTGAGTTGTAAGTCAGCAGTTAGAATTGAAGGAAGTACAGGAAGATGGTTTAATGTTAAATCTGGTGTGAGACAAGGATGTACATTATTCCCTCTGTTATTCATTATCTATATGGATCACATTATGAAGGAAAGTGGTATTAAACATGATATCAAAATTGGAGATGTTAATGTCAGCTCTTTGCTTTATGCGGATGATGTTATACTTCTAAATAAATCTGCTACAAGTCTGCAAGATTCTTTGACTAAATTGAATACCTGTTGTAATAGATATGGTATGAAGGTCAGCAATAAAAAGACAAAGACAATGAAAATAGGCAGAATCATTGAAAATGTCAACTGTGTTGTGAATGGAGAACCTGTGGAACAAGTAAAACATTTCAGCTATTTAGGCACGATTTTTACTGAAGATGGTAAATTAAATATAGAAATAGACAACAGAATCAGCAAAGCTGGTATGGTGGGAAGTCAATTGAATAAATTCATATGGAATAAGAGAGAAATTAGTCGGAACACTAAATTAGCTGTATACAAGATAGTGTTCAAACCAGTTTTAACTTATGGATCTGAGAGCTGGGTCAGAAGTAAAACACTTGACCAAAGACTAGAGACCACAGATATGAGAGTCCTGAGAAAGATTATAGGTGTGAACTGGCAATATCATATTAAAAACGAGGATATTAGGAAAGAACTTGACATTGTCAGCATCCAAGAATGCGTTAGCAGAGCTAATCTCAGGTGGTATGGTCACTTTAACAGAATGGGCGAGGAAAGATTAGTAAAACAAGTGTTCTCTGCCAGGTTGGCAGCAAAACGACCCAGAGGAAGACCAAGATATAGGTGGATTGATATGGTACAAAGTGCCTTAGATGATAGAAATATAAGATCTGATAATGTTGGAGTTTTGACAAGTAACAGACTGATTTGGAGGAAAATTGTAGATAGGAAATTAATAATGATGTAATTTTTTTTCATGTAGTACTATCATATCCTGTACATCCCTTGAGGGTACATGGCAGGAATTTGATGATGATGATGATGAAATTGTTAGAGAAGTTATTTAATTTAGTTAGTCCCAAAGACTAGTTTTATTTAGGAGTATAACATGGTGTGCGTAAAGAGGTGATTTGAATATTTTTCATTTTGATATCAGGTTTAATGCCACATCTGTATAAAGCAATTTAGATACTGAACCATAGTGCAAGTAGACTCATACCTCATTTTACAACAAGCCATCTTGTAATAGGGTAGTGGAAGAAGGCTTGATGTGTATGTGTGTGTATATATATATATTTCTTCTTCTTCTTTGGTGTATCAATCCGAAGTGTGGTTAGTTACAGAAACACATCATAACATCCTGTCTTGTGACCTCCTTTTTATCTCTTCATAACTCTTAGAGCCGTTAACATCATTATATGTTTCAGTAAGGAAATAATACCGTGAGTAGACATAATAATTAAAATTATAATAATGGAATTAACTCACGTAAAAATATTATTTATTAGTATAATTTTCGCCTGAGTATCACAGGAATCTTTAGTACATGTACGAAGCTAATTACACAATAACTAACAATTCCAAAAGTCACCACCTAAGTAGCTAATCTAAAATAACTAAAGAAGGTCAATAAATTTCCTAACTTATATATTAAATAAAAAGGATAAATATATATACACACAATTAAAAAGTTAGGAAAGATTAGCTGATTTATAAAGTACTATCTCCCACAAAGGGGATAGACATAAACCATCGGATCTGTTTAAGTTAGGAGAGTGAAGTAAAGTTTCACATGTTTCTTTATAAAGCCATTCCATGAGGAACCGACTTTTGTGAAGGACTCCTGTCTTGTTCCAATGAACTCTATGTCTAGTGTTGATGGCATGTTCCGCAAGCCCAGACTGTTCAGGTTCAAGATATTGAATATAAGACTGGCGTTCTTCTAGCTGAATAAAGGCAGATCTTCCTGTTTGTCCGAAATAAGATAATCCACAAGAGCAAGGAATCTGGTAGACACCTGAATAACTGAGATGTGGAAGCTTGTCCTTTGGAGAAGTGAGAAAGGTGGAGATTTTTCTGAATAGTCGAAAGGCAAGAAAAATATTTTAGTGCTTTTAAAACTTCTGCTATGTGTTCACTAACGCCTTGCACATAAGGGATAGGCATATGCGTTATTTCTTCTGTATTTGAAGAGGAAGACATATCAAAACTACTCAAAGCTTTTTTGATGTAGGAATTCTTATATCCATTAGATAAAAAAGAGGAAATAATATATTGCAATTCCTTCTGTTTTTTGGCAACATTTCTCCTAGACCTACTCATTGGTCCAGATATGTAGATCACATTTTTGCTATCTGGAATGGCTTTTCTGATGAACTACAACAGTTTCTCTCTAAATTAAATGCACTTCAACCAAGGACCCAGTTCATCCTAGAAGTAGAATTAAATAAGCAGTTAGCCTTTTCAGATCTTTTAATTCTTCACCAACCAGATGGTAACCTACATTTCTCAGTCTATAGGAAGGAGACTCATAGAGGCAAGTACATCCATGCTGGTTCTCATCACCATCCCAGTCAAAAGGCAGGAACTATTAAAACACTGGTTCATCAGGCCCACTCCTTTTGTTCTTCACACAATCTATTACAGAAGGAATTGCGATATATTATTTCCTCTTTTTCATCTAATGGATATAAGAATTCCTCCATCAAAAAAAGCTTTGAGTAGTTTTGATATGTCTTCCTCTTCAAATACAGAAGAAGTAATGCGTATTCCTATCCCTTATGTGCAAGGCATTAGTGAATACATAGCAAAAGTTTTAAAACCACTAAATATTTTTGTTGCCTTTCAACCATTCAGAAAAATCTCCAACTTTCTCACTTCTCCAAAGCAAAGCTTCAACATCTCAGTTACCCAGGTGTCTACCAGATTCCTTGCTCTTGTGGATTATCTTATTTCGAACAAACAGGAAGATCTGCCTTCATTCAGCTTGAAGAATACCAGTCTTATATTCAATACCTTGAACCTGAACAGTCTGGGCTTGTGGAACATACCATCAACACTAGATATAGAGTTCACTGGAACAAGACAGGAGTCTTTCACAAAATTCGTTTCCTCATGGAACGGCTTTATAAAGAAACATGTGAAACCTTACTTCACTTTCCTAACTTAAACAGATCCGATGGTTTATGGGAGATAGTACTTTATAAATCAACTAATCTTTCCTAACTTTTTAATTGTGTGTGTGTGTGTGTGTGTGTGTGTGTGTGTGTGTGTGTGTGTGTGTGTGTGTATATATAATTTATTTATTTATCCTTTTTTTTTTATGTAAGTTAGGAAAGTTATTGACCTTTTTTAGTTATCTTACATTAGCTACTTAGGTGGTGCCTTTTGGAATTGTCAGTTATTGTTTAATTAGTTTTATACATGAACTGAAGATGCCTGTAATACTCAGGAAAAAATTATACTAATAAATAATACTTGTACATGAGTTAATTCCATTATTATAATTTTAATTATTAGCATCATTATCTTATTTATATATGAAATTCTTGGTCTGCCTCGTGGCTTCTTTCCTTCTACAGTGCACTCTGTTATTTCTATAATCAGTTCCACATGCCTCAGATGGTGTCCAATCAGGCTTTTTTTTTCTCTTATTGATGTAATTCATTAGTGACTGCTCATCATGAACTATATTTAGAACTTCATTACTTTTTCTTATATATATATATATATATAGTAACCACTAATATAGTAAGTATAGGCTATATACATTACTCTGTAGAATGCCTAAGTTATAGCATGAAATTGTAAGGTTTTGAATGGCTTTTTCCTTGACACCTTATCATATACCTATTCCATATCTATAAAACTTCTGATTCTAACGACGCCTAAGAAGTAATCATTATAGTATGATAACTAATATTTAAGGAATTGACAGCGTATACTAGAAATATAGATTAAATAAACTTTAATATATACGTTCCGATATTTCGGCGAACGTCACGTTGCCATCTTCTTGGGAACTTACTAAAAGACACGTGCACACAAGTACTAATAACAGCAAATGAGACTGAAGCTAGGAAGCTAGCGTTTCCTAAAGTCCTGATGGTGCCCCCTGGCGGGCTATATTGGTAGTTCTTGGCCTTTGGGCTGAAGTTCTTCTGATAAAAGTTTCCCAAATTTGGGGCAGTTTCATGCATCCAAATTTGTTGAGGTTTGGCATGTTCCTAAGGGCCGAGGCTGATTCCATGAATAGTCTTTCATACTTGAACTTGCTGCGGTGTATTACTGTGGCTTTCTTCCATCTTATTCTGTGGCGAGTATCCAGAGCGTGGTCTGCAAGCCCAGAGTGGCTGTACTGGTAAAATCGGATGTAATCCTTGTGTTCTTGAGAACTTCAGCCCAAAGGCCAAGAACTACCAATATAGCCCGCCAGGGGGCACCATCAGGACTTTAGGAAACGCTAGCTTCCTAGCTTCAGTCTCATTTGCTGTTATTAGTACTTGTGTGCACGTGTCTTTTAGTAAGTTCCCAAGAAGATGGCAACGTGACGTTCGCCGAAATATCGGAATGTATATATTAAAGTTTATTTAATCTATATTTCTAGTATACGCTGTCAATTCCTTAAATATTAGTTATCATGTCTAACTAGCGTATAAGCCTCTCAACAAGAATAATCATTATAGTAGTAGTGTGTTTTATCTTCAGGAGAGATAAAAATACCAATCAGTGAAGATTACAATTTTCTTAGTACTTGTTAACAGAAAGGTACCTTGCTATGCCAATGGACGCTTATAGAAACTTTATAATATCAAAATCAGTCAATACATACACTTTTATAACACTTTACTATCCAATCAGTGATGATGTGAAAAATAATGAGAATAGAAAATATCCTTTGTTTCCTATCAAACGAGTTAAATTTATAGAAATCTGCCAAACAAATCCATATTTTGTGTATAATGACAACATCTCATGTCCAGTTATCCTTAGATATCATATCTCATGTCCAGTTATCCTTAGATATCATAAGAACATTCTGATCTAAGAGACAAGAAATTGTCTCTCAAATTTGAGCACCCCCTCCCACCCCAATTCAGCTTGTTCTACCATTCTACCTTAAGTTTTCATTCCACAAATTTTCTTAGTCTCCTCTAGTATATGCTTGCATGAATGTTACCTTGAACAACCAAAGAGAAACTCCTCTGTATTTCTCATTTTTTTAATTGCCTGTCAGTCTCCTATTTTATTTTATATAATTTTATTTTTCCCTTTTTTTATATATGGGTAATTATGACAGCTTTACTCCAGCTGTGTGGAATTCAATCCTCTGAATTAAGTGGTGCCTCTAAAGTTGAGCATTTCTGATCAAATATCATCTACTCCCTGCCTTTACACATTACAGGTCCCTGATGGACCTATAATGTGTAAAGTATACACACTCTTGACTGCATTTCACTTGAATATTTTCTACCATGGTATTGTCACTTCTTGTTTCACTTAGCTATCTTTCAAAACGATTACTCCAAATATTCAGAGCATCTTTATCTTCTGTTTTTATGTCATCTCTGATTCCTTTTAAAATACTCATTTCTCTATTTCTGAGTGTTTTTTCAATAATCCCCAGAACATTTTGCACCTTGCTGATATTTAGCTTTTGTATTCTTATGAGTCTTCTCATGATTTAGTTTAGTCTCTGTACTCATAGCACCTGCTGCCTTATTTGCAAGTATCTTTTTGTATGTTTTCTTCTTTCTCCAGACTAGTTTTTTCCTCTTCTTTATTTTATTTTTTTCATCCTTATTAACAAGACAATCAGTTCAGCTAGCTAACACCTTTTTTTTATTCCGGTATAGGGAGTAGGTGAGGGCATTTTAGCCATATCTAACTTTTGGAGACCAAGCAGGCAGTTTAATCTCAACTGGCAGCCAATCAGAGATAGCTGGCCCAAGGCTATCACTAAGTTAATTACCACGCAGTGAAGAGACGGCTAAAGAAGTGTCGCCATCTCGTGGTCAAAAAAAAAAAACGTGGAATTATCAATAAATATAAATATTTAAACTCACTGAAAGCCACAACACTAAAAAAACTCTATAAAAAAGATCTAACTTGAATTTTGGCATAACATTACATCAAAATAATATGTAGTTAATTGTATGCAAATGACTCACAAGGCTGTCAAAATTTTAAATTTGAACAATCATAACATATCCAACCTTTAGTTCAGATTTAGTTCAAAGTGATTTATTTTTTGGTTCATTAAACATTCACCTATGTGAACATCACTAACACTAAAGAGGACATGAAAAATGCATCTAGAACCAAGGTATAAATGTACAAGTATAACCAACCAGCATCCTATACCAAATTTAAGTAAATACTCTTTGATATTATTCAAAAATATACATTGTTTTCAGCCTGTTCTTACACATATAATTCAGATTTAAGAGGTCAATATTAATAATATCATACATACCTTACTATCCATGTGGTCACCTAACTGAACCTTAAGAAAGTGAGATGGATATTGCCTTCCAGTTAATTTAGCCACATATTCTACAAGGGCTGTCTTTCCACATCCTACTGGACCCTGAAGAAGCACTGGTTGACTAGCTGATACTGCTAATGCTAAATCCTGTAGACTTTGTCGCACTGATGGCACAAGAACGAGTTCAGTCTTATGTTCAGTCTAGAAATTAAAATTTTGCAAATTACATCAAAATCTCAAAATTGAGAAATGAAAGCTTATCCAAAGAGAGATAAATATAATTTCTAAAGTGCATATTTACTGTTTATTCTAATTCTGTAATATGTTCATTTTTTTTTCAAAACAACATAACACTTTTGTCAAAAGTTCATCTCCAAAATATCCATAACTGAGAAAATGGAAAATATCATTTTGTTTATTAACCTCCCAAACGGCCAGGATGTCTATAGACATCCAGCTAAATCTGGATATGATTCAGCCCACCTGTTTAAAGAACCAGAATAAGAAGTGCAATTTGACCATCCTATCCATTAGAAGGTGTGATAAACCCTCACGCTGAAGAGAACGGTTAATCGGATTATCTCATGTTCGTAGCTACCCCTCAGTTGCCTTGTAACAAGAAACACATCCTTGTTCTATGCTGAGTAACTGGATTTTAGTTATATAGGATAGACTAAAAATAGAGAAATTATTTATATTTTTGTTTTCTCTTTTTATTGTACAATACAATTTTATTTTCTGGACAAAATAAAGGTCTTGCATAATTTCTTCACTTAAATATTGCCTTACCTTAAAGAACTAATTTCATTTTTTATTTTTTGCGCTAATTTTTTTCTAATCGCTTTCTAGACAAAACATTTTGCTTTGTTCTCGAAGAAATTAATTCACGATAATTATTTGAAATATTCTTTTAAAAAAAGAAAAGAAAACCGGCTGCCGACGTTCCAGATTATATTATTTTTATTTTTGTACAAAACCATCGAAATCGAATAATACTTCACAGATTTCCTTTAGGACACGCTGAAGCAACTTTGCTTTATAGAGAATAACATGAAATTCTTTAATCATATCACTAAATTTTTTCTTTATATTATATAGTAATCTACTGTTCTTGGTAATTTCATTTTCTTGGTTTCCCTGTATAATCGGTCTTTATAGAATGAAATAAACAGTTATTATTTAAATTGATATGTATATATTTTCTGCTAGTTTATATATTTTTTGCCAATTTTAATATAAATGATACTTTTGCGTATATTCTCTAATACAAAATATGTATATGTGCATGCATCAAATGCGAAATTTCATATTTTCACAATAGAAATGCACTTTATTTCGACTTTGATAGCATCACCCCGCAACATTACCAGACACCCGAAAGCTTTTATGAAACATGGGTACAGTTTTTATTTCATTCTAGATTTTTCCATAATAATTGTTCCACATAACGTTTATTTTTTTCGACACAGAAACTAAGTTTTGATTATTATAAATTTGCAAAATTATACATATTATTTCCCTATTATAAATCAGGAAGTTATGTGATGTTGGCTAATAGGGGAAATTAATATTTAAAAACACTGTCATCCTACAAATGCAATATCAGAATATGTTTCGAATGTCTGCTAATCAATCAGAAAGATGGAAAAACAGAACAAGGAATTTCTGCCTGAAATAAATATTCAGTTATTGCACGAGGAACTTTAGCATGCTGCCTTCTGGGCATGTTCTTTTGATCTAGTTCCCAGTGTGTGTGTGGGGGGGGGGGGGGGGGTAGTAATCTCCATTAGTCTACAACTTGTTACTGATTATGAGATAATGAGATGGCAAGCAAGAGCAGCAGCAGCAATAGCAGTAATTTTTTTCAAGATAATTATCAAATAATTTAGAATTTTTCAATAATAAAAGTGAAACTGATCACAATAAATAAAGAAATCATTTTTGGCATAAATACTTCATCAGCCTGTAAAAGAAATGTCAGTTTTACTGTGTTAGGATATCTGAACAATAGAAAACAAAACAAGACATTCTTGCTTGAGGCAATTTAGTGCGACTTCTCGGAAACTTTCTGTCTTGTGTTTCTCAAAAGAGTAATCTAAGACTTTTAGCTTTTCCTCTAGCTAAGAGGATTATTGTCCAGCATTTCTAAGACGTATTTCAGAAATAGCAATCAGCAGAAATAGAAGTAGTAATATTTAGATTTTTTTTAAAAAAAAAGAAACAAAAATAACACAAATGAAATTTCTTTGTGTGGTATACAGTTTTACATGTTGAAAATACAGCATAGTATTTCTAAATCTTAGAATAACTTCAGCAGACTGCTGATTTCAGATTCAAAGAAAGAGTACAGAATTAGAAGCTTCGATATACAACAATATTATTGCTTTATTTCTTTTGTCAAAACGATAAACTGAAATAAGAGATTTTGAATACGTCTGAAAGTATTCAAAGTTATAGAAATTTAAAGTAGTTATGCAACTCAGTTCCAGGACAGGAGAGGGGAGATTGCAGTAAAAAATTCTAAAAATGTGCATACGTTTTTAATCATTCCACACAGGATATCCTTCCTATTATATTTTCAACATATCTACAGTGGTTAAGCACTGGATATTATAGTAATGTGCATCCTACAAAAAAAAAAAAAAAACCTATGTTGCAATTTTCAGCAAAAGAAGAAGGCAAAGAGTCTCTGATAAAATATAGTATAAATTTAGCATTAAGTATAAATTTTTGATACTAAAAAAGACACAATATCAGAAACCGAGTAATGCAGTTTATAATCATTTGTTGTTCATAAAAAAAAAAAATAATAATCTTTCCTGAAATTGAAATGTGACAATCCATATAAAGTTATTTTGCAAAGAAAGAAAGCAAAATGTCATATTTATTTCACTAAATGTTATTTAAAAATATAAACATTTGACAAAATATTTTAAACATACACAGATATTTGAAAATTCGCGAAAAAGAATCTATATTGTCAGTAAAGTGGAGCAAATTGACTATTACTAAAGTATATTCGTTGCAAAAGCTGATCTATGGCCATTTCAGGATTGATTATTTATTTTGGCAGATGTAAAACTTCTATTTTTGGAAAGAGACACAATAAATAAATTTTTTAGCAAAAAAAAAAAAAAACACGATCAAATATCCAAGTACAGTGAAGAAAATTCGAAGTAACGGAGTACATGTAAAGACAAGTGACACAAAAGTCGCTCGACCACAGTTAATCCACTAATGGCTCTCAAATCGCCGTTAAGGATTAACAGCAGAGGAGGGTAAATACTTGATAAAAGATAGAATGCCGATGAAGTTTTGATCCATGAAAACGTCTGGGGTAGTCTTGCTATTTCATCCACCTTGGCCAGTTAGGAGGGTTAATAAATATAAAACGAATGAGGCATTATATCAAGCAATACTTAGTCTTTATTTGAGATGTGAGTCAACAGTTAGAACTGAAGGAAGTACAGGAAGATGGTTTAATGTTAAATCTGGTGTCAGATAAGGATGTACATTATCGCCTCTGTTATTCATTATCTATATGGATCACATTATGAAGGAAAGTGGTATTAAACCTGTTATCAAAATTGGAGATGGTCATCTCAGCTCTTTGCTTTATGCGGATGATGTTATACTTCGAAATAAATCCGCTATAAGTCTGCAAGATTCCCGGATGAAAATGAATAACTGTTGTAATAGATATGGTATAAAGGTCAGCAATAACAAGACAAAGACAATGGAAATATGCAGAAGCATTCTGAATGGTTAGTCTTTATTTGACTAACCTATAGAACAAGTAAAACATTTTAGCTATTGAGTAGGTTGACATTGTTAGCATCCAGGAATGTTATCAACAGAGCTAATCTCAGGTGGTATGGTCACTTAAACAGAATAGGAGAGGAAAGGTTAGCAAAACAAATGTTCTCTGCCAGATTGGCAGGAAAAAGACCCAGAGGAAGACCAAGATATAGGTGGATTGATACAGTAAAAAGTACCTTAGAAGATTGAAATATAAGAATAACGTTGGAGTCTTGACAGGTAACAGATTGGTTTGGAGGAAAATTGTAGATAGGAAGTTAGTAATGATGTAAATTTTTCATGTAGTACTATCATATCCTGTACACCCCTTGAGAATACATGTCAGGAATTTGATGATGATGATGAATGAAATAGAAGCAAAAACATAATATGAAGAAAAAATAAAGTCATTCTAACAATTCTTCAGTGGTTAAAAAACAATTAATGGTTAGTGTATTCGGGTACACTCCCTACCACAGAATTCACTGTTTGATAATATACCATCAGATACCCAAGAACAGTGCAATTCAACACTCCAATGGATCAACAGAGTATCCAAATGTAGTACAAATAATTCTTGCCAGACGTGCTAGAACAAGTATTATGCAAACACCATAAGTACTCCTAGAAGGTAATGAGAAAAAAATATTCAATCCACAGCAGCATATGCTGAAGACAAGGTTACTGATGTAGGAAGCAGCTTTGCCACTGCCTTACTAAAACAAAAAAACACTGTGATTCGATCTTCAGTAACAATATTAATTTACCAATACTGAAAATACAGCTCCATGGTAAATTCGATAAAAATATTGGATCACTTATTGCTTAATGGAGTGATTTCAAAACACTCCCTTAGCTAAATACTGCACTCTAATCAAGCAAATGAAAATTTTTAAAAACATACTTTCTGAGCCAGACCCATAAAAATCATATATATATATATATATATATATATACTAAAAAAAAGGGTTAAAATCATTTGTTGCAATGCATGGAAGCAAATATATATATCCACCTATTCCAAAAAAAAAAAGGGAGATAAAAATGTGATATCCAACTACTTCAAATGAACACAAATCCTCTCCAAAATAATGGAGAAAGTTATCAAACAATCAACCTCTCTGCTACCAAGAACCTTCAAGTTAATGAACGACTACCAGTATGAATTCCATCATGCTAGATCCATGGTTGGTCTCATAATTTACATCACTTGAGATGTGCCTCTGGAAAGATTTGGGGAAACGTGCTGTCACCCTTGGCATTAAGTCGTGACTGGTATTAAGGTCTACTCAGCAATTTACCATCCTTTGGTCTACCTGTCACCTTCTGTAATTGGGTAGCATCCTTTTTCTCTAGTCAATTCCAGCAATTTCATGTACAGATAACAAGTTTGTACTTTAAGAAAGAAATTAATTCTTAACTGGTCATTTCCAGTTATACATATAGAATTTTTAATGTAGAAAATTAATGTTGACTCTCACACTGGCAAATGTGTAGAGACCACAGAAATAATGTTATAGTGGAAAGTTTGATATATTGATTCATTTATTTATTTTTAGAACAGCAACATGCTTATGTGAGTATCAGCTGGGATGTTTTGGTAGTTTATAATGGTGTTTGCTTCAGTGAGAGTCAACTGTAATGAATTTTATTATTAACATATATATATATATATATATATATTTACCTTATCATTGCCTGTTATCCTGTTAAGAAGGACCCCACAGACAGAAGCAACACTTTCACAGCAATCTGAATCAAGTAATCGTCCTCGGGTGTGTGTTTGCAAACCACTGCTTTTCTCTTCAGGCAGATTAAGTACACAAGGAGATACATGTTCTAGGGCTAGTGTATGCTGAAACACACCATAATATCTATAAAGAAAACAAGGAAAATGTGTTGTTAATAAATATATCCATTTAGACAGTAGCAAAGCATGCACAAAGGCAAACCAAACAGTCTAAATTTCTTGATGTATCACAGTCTTGCATTAAAAGCTGCATATGGAGTGAAATGAAACTAACTAGAACTTACCTAATCTCTCTCTCTCTCTCAGATCTCCTCGTGTCTGAGGACTCGTGACCTTCCCGATGATGCTTCGCCATTTCTTTCTCTCCTGTGCTTCTCTTATTGATTGTTCTAGTTTAAGTCCAGTGATTCTTGATATTTGGTTAATCCACCTATTATAGGGTGGTTTTCCTCTTTTTCTTTTCCCACATGTTTCACCCTGGATGATTATTTTTTCCAGGCAGTTGCCTTCCCTTCTACATATGTGTCCAAAATATTGCACTATTCTCTTGTCAATTATGTTTATCAGTCTTGTGTGGATATTCAGTTCTTCTAGGATACTTTTGTTTGTTCGTTTTTCTGTCCAAGACACTCTTAACAATCTTCTCCAGCACCAGAGCTTGAACGACTCAATTCTTCTTATGTCATCTTTTGTCATTGTCCAAGATTCAGAAGCATAGAGAAAAATTGAATAATTAAGGTTTCTACAAGCTTAATTTTGGTCTTTTTTGGAGATGCACCTGTCTGTCCAGATCTTAGTTAATTCAGTCATCACTTTCTTAGTGCTGTTCTTCTTCTTATCTCTTTTTTACATCTGTCTTTTTTTGTTATTATCACTCCAAGGTAATTGAAATTGCCGACAATTTCAATTCCTTCTACATCTTTCTCTTCTGCATTGTTTAAAACCATTATTTTGGTTTTGTCTTGATTTATTCATAAACCATGGCTTAAGCTTTCCCAATCTAATTGATTTAGGATGGATTTTAATTCCTGTTCATTTGTTGCTATTATCACTGTGTCATCTGCATATCATAGGTTAGTGATTGTTCAGCCACCTAATTTAATGCCCCATTCCACTTTTCTAGAGATCTTTTCATTATAGTTTCACTGTAAAGGTTGAATAGTAATAGTGAGAGTATGCATCCTTGTCTTGAACCTTTTTCAAATTGGAATGCAGGGGACACTGAGTTTTCAATTCTTACTGTTGCTTGATTTTGTTGATATAAGTTCTTTATGAAGGTTACTAGATGGTTGGTATTCCTGGTTCTTGCATGATGTCCCATAAAATATCCCATCTCATACAGTCAAAGGCCTTGGAGTAATGTATAAAGCACAGATAAAGGCTTAAGTTGAATTCCCTTGTTTTTTATATTATTTGTCTGATGTTAGATATATGATCTCTAGTTCCTCGACCTTTTCTGAATCCTGCTTGTTCTTCTGAGATCTGATGGTCTATAAAACTTTGTAATCTTTCCTTAATAATGTGTAGTAAAATCTTGCTGGTATGTGAGATAAGGGCAATGGTGCAGTAGTTTTCACATTTGTTGTGATTGCCTTTCTTGTAGATTGGGATAATGGTGAAATTAGTCCAGTCATTTGGCCATCTTCCAGTCTTCCAGATTTTGTTGCATAAATCATGTATCCAGTTGACTGCATTACTAAATTGTGTTGTGCTTAATTTTTGAATTTCCTTTGCATTTAGTTTCCATGTTTCACAGCCATATGTCAATATAGGAAGAATACATTTTTTAAAAACTTTTCTCTTCAGGCAATGGTAGTTGGCTTTTTTTTTTTTTTTTTTAATATTGACTGTAATTTTCCAAATGCTTTCCATACAAGCATTGTGCATCTTTTAATTTCATCCATATTTTATTCTATTGATGATATCTGTTGTTCTAAGTATATGTAATGATCTAGTTGTTTAATTTCATCATTATTGATTTTTATTATTTCTGGTTGGACATAGCTAGCTACTGAACATAATTTGGTTCTTCTTAAGGCTACGAGTCTGTAATTCATGCACAGATGAAGTAAAGATCACTATGTCCTCTGCAAGCTTAAATATCTTCCTTTTATTTTCAGACATTTCTCTTCCTAATCAAGAAGTTTGAATATTTCTTCAAGGCATGTTGTAAATAATTTTGGAGATATTGTATCACTCCTGTCTTAGACCTGTCTGTATTTTCACGGCAGGGATGTTTCAATTCAAATGAATTGCTGCTGTTGCATTTGTGTAAGCTGATTTCATGGTCCTGACATACGACTCTTCCACTTGTTGGTTTCGTAATGCTTTAAGTATTGCACGAGTTTTTACTGAATCAAAAGATTTCTCATAATCAATAAAACTAAGACATAATGATAACTGATATTCATTACACTATTTGAAAATCTGTTGTATAACTTGAATACAGTCATTATACTAAAGCTACTTCAAAAGATTGCCTGTTTTTTTTTTTGGTGGTGCTAGGTCTAGAGTTGTACAAAGCCTGAGCCAAGACTTTTGTAAACACTTTGTAAACCACTGACAATAGACTGATGGGTCAGTAGTCAGTAGGTAGTAAAAAAAAAGTCTTCTACTTTTTTTTTTAATTTTTTTTAATGTATCAGAATTAGGGTAGCCTTCTTACATGTTCTTGGTACATCATTTTTCTTCAGACATAAGGTAAATAGTTTTGCTCAGATTTTGTAGATAATTTCCCCACCTGCT
Organism: Typopeltis vanoorti; assembly: GCF_054136105.1. Lineage (NCBI taxonomy): Eukaryota > Metazoa > Arthropoda > Arachnida > Uropygi > Thelyphonidae > Typopeltis > Typopeltis vanoorti. Next base: position 71,472,146 of record NC_143567.1, on the reverse strand, counting down.
TTTAGAAGTTGTGCAATAACTATTTTTCCATTCACTGTCAATCTACAGTCCACAATCAAGTTTTGATAACTCGTGAAGAGTATCATGGATCAAATCTAAGTCTAATATAAAGTTTGTCGTTTTAATTTTTTTTTTTTCTATAGTCCTTCATATGTCCATCTTTCTTTTTGGTCTCCATTCAAATCATTCTTGGCTTTCTGAAAATAATTAACTAATGCCTCATAATTATTCCAAACAACTGAAACAGACTGGAAACACGATGTTACCCATCAAATGCTTAAAATTCATTCAATTTTTAACAATACAATTAAAACAGCACAATTAAAGTGAGTTTGCAGACACCTGCAATACTCGAAAATTTTTAGGGACACAATATGCATAACATAAAATACATTAATAAATGCTTCGAATCTATCAATACCTGCAAGAGACCTTACAGTTTCACCAAGTGATAGTTCTAACTGGTGAATAGCGCAATGCCACACAATTAATGAAGGGACTGTTCTTTCATTAGTTTGGTGACTCCACTTTTGCTATTCATCATAACAGCTGCACCAACACATCACGTGACACTAACTAAATAAGATTTAAATGGCTTGAGCAAAGAATCAAATATCTTGTTTGCAGTGACCCCTTGTAAGTTCAAAAACAAATTTACAGCAGAGTTCATTCCACTGTCCAATATACAAGCTTGAATGTAAAATTAAAGCGAGTTTGTAACTTAATGTGGTTGGCTCATCAATTATTATCAAAATTTTACTGTTCGACGTGACGATTTTATTAGCCAAATTTTTTCTCATTTCATTAATTATGTGGTTCAAGATGTTAATAAGTGGTAGCTGAATGAAAAATATGAACTCTGTCAATCATATTTAATTCTTGTAGTTCAATCTATGATTCAAAATGATGAAAAGACTGATTTTCTTTGGCCCCCTTTATGCAGTGAAAAACTTTTACTGCTATTAATTTTTACCAAGATAAACTTTTAAACACGGATTTCCAAGGGACTATTTCTTGGCTTCTGCAACCTAGTTTTACAGCAGCTTTATGTCCTGCAAATAACTTATAATCAAAAATTTTCCTTCTTAAAGACAAGTAGCTGTTGCTGCCACCAAAATAAGCAGCTTTGTTGTTTGCTCATTCCTTAGGCGTTTTCATGCCCATCTTTTTTTTACACCCCAAGAGTTCCAATTTGTTTATAAAATGCACACCTAAATCTCCTATTTTGATAATTTAACTGTTTATACTTTGCAGAGAGTTATTATTATTTTTTTTTTTAATCAACAGTCCAGCAGCAATTTAGCCAGTCTTTCACATAAGTTATTCTTGATGGATGCTGATACTATCAGAAGCAAAAACAATCTTTGACATCTCTATGGTTAACTCTTTGCTCACTTTTCAATTGTTTTTAACTTCTTAACTGTGGAAAGTGAAAAGAAACAAGTAATTCTTTTCATTTTTTATTTCTGCAACTAGTTTTACAGTAGCTTTATGTCCTGCAATTTGTTCAAGATAATCTTTGTATTCCTTTTTAGATGAATAGGACATCGGCAAAAGTTGGATAAAAAATCTAATAAAATTAATGATTTATTTAACACATTCATGACAGGGATGTATCAACCTCACATGGTGTACTTGATTTTGCAGGACATGAGAATTTGTCATGTGCTTCCTGTACGTAATAACGAAAAACATCCCCACCCCCAGAGACACCATACTGCACAGATGCCAGCAAAACAAATAGTTTCATATCAATGTACTTATTTAGTGTATTTAGAGTAGAGTAATTAACATATTTAGTGTAATTAGAAAAATCTGGAATGCAAACAACCCTAAATGGTGAAAAACATCATACCACAGTCATTAGCCAAACAAAGTAAACGTTTTTTTGTAGCACACTAAATGCAACACTTGCTAATATCTCAAAATACATATAAGGAAATTTACTCATTCATATGTATTTCACTAGTTGGAAAAAACCAACCAGTTTATGTAATGAAATTTTTCAAAGGTAAATAATGTTTTGAGCTTTTATATAACATTAAGATGTTTCCAAAATTTTAGAAATAAAAGTTACAGGAAAGAAATACTGAAATTGGCATGCTACATATATTTAACAATTTGTAAAAGTGTGTCTGCCTGAAGCACAACTTGTGTGAAACATAGTCTGGAGTAAACATGTTAGTATGTAAACATGAAAGTAATTTAAAATTCTAAAAATGGCTAAAGTTTTATAAAACAAATATCTTAGCAATAGACAGTGAAAAAAAATGCAAATTTCATCAAATAACTATTCTTATTTGAATACTACATAAAAGTATTAAAAAATGACCGAATATTACAAATTTCTAAATGTACCACATCAGTGTTAACCTTTGTTAACATGTTTCACTGTTAACAAAGGTGCCAATGCAATACTATTGCATAATATTCCTAAAAAAGTACTAGTTACGATGAAACCAATGGCCATGGTGGAGTCAATCAATAAATGACAATACAGAAATCTGTCCTGAATGATTAGCTAAGACAGATGAAAAACATACCTAAAAGGCTTCATTTGGCAACAAAAACTACTAAAATAAATGATAATATACATTCTTTGCTTGAAAACAGAAATGGACATTTATTATCCTTTATTTTAATAATTTCAATGTCAAATAAAGCCTTGAAAGCTCTTTTCATCTATGTTTTATGACAGCCAAGAGTTCACTTACAAAAAGTTAAGACTTTCAAATATGAGATTTTATGACAATGATAAGCAGATTTTTGCTCTCATAAGATTTCTGCCTGAACTGATTTAAAAGTTTGAAACAGCTGTCAGGCCTACAGAACCCTAATTAAATGTATTATTAAAAGGTGAATACAAGCAGAGTTCACTGCTTTTTAAGAAATTCAACTAGTAAATTTCATGCTTCAAAGGTCGTATTTTTGCAAAAAGTCACTATGATTTTTTTTTTTAATTTTAAAGGCCCTGTTTCATTATTTAATCAAAAACTAGTAGTGAATATTTATTATCCTTTCTTTCTAATAACACTTACCTAATTTTTAGGCATACTGCCTGGTTATCAGGAATGTATTTACATAATAAGGAATGAAGTTGAGAATGCCCCATTCCAGTGACTAATGCAAGACAGTGGCAAGCCAACCTAAGGAGCAGAGGAGGAAAAAATTAATCACAACAATTTACTTTTATTTTACTCCCAAATTAATATGTATAAAATATGAAAACACTGGTCAATTCATTCTAACTCAATCTTCATTCATTCTTTTTTACAGCTGTCTAAACAGTATACAATATACAGATCAAATATTTAAAATTGTTTGCTTAAGTTTTTGTCCTTTCATAGTACTAATATGTTATAGGTTGAACAACCTCTTAAGTATGGGATTATCTTGAAGAAAAAAAAAATGTCCTGGATTAGATCTGCTTATACATTCTAGGAAGCTAATGATGTTAAGTTTCTAATATCTTAATATATGATCCTACCATTGATACCATCTGTTCACTTCTCAATTTTTCTTATATTTCTCATATCAGTGTTCTGGGATCTGCAATCAAATATTTTATTTCGTAATCCAACTCTTTCAGATTCATAACTTAAAACTGATTTAAACAATGTATTATATATTGCTAGTTTAGTGTTCTGGCTAATTCTCTCTTATTCCATATCAATTTATTCAACTGGCTCCCACTATACTGACTTTATTTATTCCATTGTATATTTGGAAATTTAATTTACCACCTTCATTAAAAGTTATGCCTAAAGAGCAACAAAATTTAACACTTTTTCTATCAGTTCTCCATTAATCTTTAGCATATTCCTGCCATTTTCACAGCTTCTGTCTTTTTAACAATGATTTATACAAACTTAGTTTATATAAATTTAGTAATTCAATTTAAAGTGGGTTTATTTTATTTATTTATTATCATCTGAATAACTAACCAAGTAAACATTTCTGATTTCGATATCGAGGACATTAGGGATGGCAAGCACCTTTGCTTTCACTTGATTTTACATTTAACCATATTCCTATACATTCTTCGATTCTAATTGTTAACTCAGCAACTTAACATGTTCGCTACCACATGCCAAGCACTTTCATTTCTACAAGGTCAGTACGAGTTATCTCGTAGCTGGCTTATCAGACAGAATTTTGTTTCATACGGCAACTACGAGTAATCTCGTATCATCCCCAACCTATGTCTTACATGCGCTGACGACTGTGTAACTTGAGTTCAGAGTCAATAACATTCAGCATTCAGTGCAGTAAGGTTGATTGCATCTAGTCTTACAATTATTTAAAATTATCTAAATAAAAACCTTCAATTACGCCATGGCAGTAAAAGAAAGCTTAGTGATGAAGAATTAGAAGTTTAAGCTAATATGAGTGATGATGAATGGAATGAATTATTTGGTTCCGATTCTGAAGATGATTATAATCCTACAGACGACTCTAGCGATGACTCAGATGATGATATATCGTATATAAATATATGTATATGTTGAAAAAACTTCAAAAAATTGCTTTATTTGCATTAATAAATACACAGTTTATGAAACAATACCTCTTGTAATATACTATACTTTTGCTGAAATTATTTTCCTTCTACCAAGCCCCTAGACGTGCTCTCTGCTTTATTCGCAAGCCAAGGGTCAAAATTAACATGCTTATACTATCCGAGTAAAATTAACTTGCTTAATCCGGATTAACTCATGCTTGGCATAGGAGGTCAGTAATGTATGTCGATTACCAACATAATAGTATATTTGTAGTTGGCTTGTGAGGCTCATATACCAACTATGAGTATACTCGTAGTTGGCAGTGAATGTGTTAAGCATATAAATTCCTTATACCATCAGTGATACCCAATTCGGCTTTAGAAACGGTTTGGGAACAAGAGAGGCGCTTTTCTGTTCTCAGATCTTATTCCAAAAATATATTGACCAAAACAAGGAAATATTCATTTGCTTCATCGACTTCGAGAAAGCATCTGACAAAGCCCAACATGCTAAAATGATTGTACTATTAAAAGGAATTGGATTAGATGGTAAAGACATCAGGATCATTCAAAACTTATATTGGAACCAAAAGGCATCTGATTCAAGTTGATGACATTATTACAGACTCCATTAACATCAAACGAGGAGTAAGGCAAGGATGTATGCTGTCACCTCTTCTTTTTAACATATACTCAGAAGCAATATTTCAAAAAGTCTTGGAAGGAAGGAAGGAAGGGGATTAGTGTAAATGGTGAAATCGTCAGTAACATCCGATATGCTGATGACACAGCTCTCCTGGCAATATTCAAGATCTTCAAAATCTTCTGGAACTAATAAATGAAGAGAGTGAAAAAATGGAATTAAAAATAAATATCACCAAAACTAAATTCATGGTCATAAGTAAGAAACCAATTTTTAATTCAGCACTTTCTTTAAATGAAAACAAAGAGAAAGAGTGGCAAAGTTTAAATATCTCGGATGCTGATTAAATGAAGATTGCAATCCAGAAATAGAAATAAAAGTTAGAATTGAAATGGCAAGAAAAAATTTTCTCTTGATGAAATCAACACTGTGTAACTGCAGTTTAAACTTAGAGCTTAGAGTACGCATGGTTAAATGCTATATATGGTCTGTATAGCTGTACGGTGCAGAAACTTGGACCTTAAACTTGGACATCAATAAAAAGACTTGAAGCCTTCGAGATGTGGTTATACAGACGAATGTTAAAAATCCCATGGACAGCAAAAACGTCCAATCAGGAAGTACTCGAACAAATGGGGAAATCACGTGAACTTTTAGATACCATAAAAAGAAGGAAAACAGCATATCTTGGTCACCTACTTCATAATGAAAAATATAAGACACTTCAATTGATTATAAAAGGAAAGATAAATGGAAGAAGAGGACAAGGAAGATGAAGAAAATCTTGGCTGGCAGACATCAGACAGTGGACTGGCATGAGCTCTGAGGGACTATTCAGAGTGGCTGAGAATCACTCAAAATTTGCCAAGGTGGTCGCCGAACTCTGATAGGAGATGGCACTCAAAGAAGAAGATACCATACACAGTATACAGCAATGAAAATAAATTTAAAAAAGAGATATCTAACATGAGTATCACTCCAAGAGAGGGTGTTAGAGAAGCATAGAAGGGTGACTTTGCCGGTCCCACTAACCCAAACTGATAAACTTCAAGTTCCATTTCTATATGGACATTCTTTGTGCAGCATGTTTACCATTGCTGTCAAAAACCAAAAAAATCTAACAACAGATCAATATCAATGTTTGTATACAGCTAAGAAAAATCACATCGAAACCTTACAAATAGCTTATGGAGATGAGACACTCTCCCAAACAGAAACATTTTGAGTTTAAGCATTATAAAAAAAAAAAAAAAAAAGGCAGAGAGGATTTAACAATGATCCTTCAAGTAGATGACATGGGGGAGAAAGGAGAAAACAATCCTCCCTGTGAACAATGCATGCCATTTGCTAGCAAATTATTGCTGATTAATATTAAGAATGCCAGTATGCATTCTCAGTAAAGTTGATTTTTAGAAATTGCATATATCAAAAGCATACTGAGAGCATTCTTCAATCACAAGAGAATAATCCATAAGGAATTCATTATAGAAGAAAAGAACTGTTGCCAAATCAGTGTGGATGACAGCTGTTACATGACAATGTGCCAGACATCACTGGCTCAGAAGTAGGTTGCAGTATTCGACCACCCTCCCTACTCTGACCTGCCTATATCAAGCCTTTGTTTCCTGTTTCCCACTGAAAGTAAGACTGAAATGATTTATTTGACATTTTATGTCATAAATAAATAAAAACTCAATCTTATTTTGAATAATTCAAAATAAACAACAGAAACCGAATGCTGCTTTTCCCAACACACACACATACAAACCTTAATAATTCTTGCAAAAACTTCCATATCCACAGCCTTAACAGCAAACAAATGAATGCACCACCACTTACAGTCATCCAAACTAGGCCAGTTATTCCTGAAGGAATCCAAGTCAGTGAGTGCAACGACTACCCCAAACTACACCTTACACAGTTCCTTCAGGTGTAGATATTTCTGGTATTCATCAGAATTGAGATCCCATGTCAGAGAATAGAAACGTCAAATCTCCTCTTTTCAATCTCTCTGCCTCAAAATTTGTTAACCAAATTTTGTTGCAGTCATCTGCTGTATTTTTTATTTCTTAACCAATTTTTTTTTTTGCATTTATTTCCAGTATTTTTTTTATCTTTTGAGTTCTGATAATCGCTCTGATTTCAATGACTACCTATATCTAAAAGCTTCATTTTCTGAAATATCCAAATAGCAAAGTCACATTCCTTATGAACTTCATTCACAACTCAACCTGGCTTCACTAACTCTAGTGATCAAGTGGTTATAGTGCTGAGATATATTTACCATTAGCATGACCTAATACAAACAGTCCAGTCCACCTACCAACAAGAATATAAGGCAATCCTCACCATCCCGATGCCATCTTAAAATTCTCCTCCAAAAAATACACAGTAAATGTCAATATCCTTCTTGGTAACTTAACAATCTTGTCCAAGTTACTTCATTGTGGAGTAAACAACTCACCCAGCCATTCTTGGTCTCTGGCATTACATGAGAACCAAATGAGCAGCCCTCGATTCGGTCATGTTATGCCAGAACTTCTCCTATTCCTTTCTATGTTCCCACTACTGATTGCATTGTCCTAACCTAAATACATGATAAGAGTGAACAGCATGAAGGTCTTGCTGTTCACTCAAGACCTTCATGCTGTTCAATACTCAATTCTGACCAAAATTCCCAACAACTATGTGTGTCAAGGCTTTCCCACAAGTGAACAAGGCAGCACGCAACAAAAACAAATCTATATCTGAATAGACTAAATGCTGTAAATTTGCCTTATTGGCTGTAAAGCATTCTGGTCTGGTCCATCTGCAAAGCCAGTTATGTAAATTTTGCTTGTCCAGGCTCTCACATCCACATCATCAAATACCTAACATGTACCCTCAGAGGGTGTGCAGTGTAAAATCTCGCGAGAAAGTATTTCTTTAAGAGAATTTTCGCTAAAGATTTTACAATTTTTTTGTCTGAGTTTATAAGAAAAAAATGTGCTTAGTAAGATGTAAAAATATAAAAGAAGAATTTGCTGTTAGAATACACCTGCACGTTAGACTTATTGGTAAAAGCTTAAGAGGAGTCAAGCCGGATTAGCGCTGAATACCACCGAAATTGTACAGTCAGGCAGCAATGATGTCAATTCTTTCATTGCTTCTGGCTAATCCTGGAATATTATTAATTAAGAACAAAGGACTGAAAATGGAATAAAAGACAATGCAGCACGTGGTTCTGGGCTTTTTTTGATCCTTGGTCTCTTGCTTGGCTCTTCACCTGCGAGGTCTACGGGGCTCTAATTACCTCAATCCAGGAGAATCATTCTTCCCACCGCCGGTGGCTGATGTTTCTCCGTCGCCAACTCTCTCTAGGCTCTGGGTAGCTATGGCAGAACCCCAGCGCATCTGACGAAGGAAAGCTCTCAAGGATTGACTGGACGGAAGATGTTCCAGTTTCAATGTGTGTTATGGAATGTAAGTCGGGCTTTCCTCTCGAGATTGTTAGCAAGTAAATCATTATTTTGCTATAGTATGTTATGTGAATGTAACTCGAAATCGTAAAGGATTGAGAAAGGTTACTTGTTAACTGGCAGGTAAATTGAATGTGAAATTAGGGAAAAATATGTATCGTTAAGTATGTCTAATTCACAGGTTGCTTGTGATAGTGTCTGAATTAGTATCATTTAAGTATTGAATGTGTTGGAAGAAAGTTAATGTAATTCCTCCTGGAATATTTAGGCATGATTGTAAGCCAAGTTGTGTCATATAAGACACTTTTATTTCAAGGCACAATAGGTTTTCTGTTACTGAACGCACTATAGTTTCTTTTGCTCAGATAGCAAGTAGTTTTGTGTGTTAAAGTGCTTTTGATTAAGTTAATCTTTTATTAACTTTTAGATGCTCTGTATATCTTTTAGTTTGATAATAAACATGTTTTTGTTTTGTAATTACCTGGTTCTCATTCCTTAGCCAATGCACTATCCTGAAAATATTAACGAGCCTGCGGGAGTAGAATACAGTAACGAGTCACGACTTGCATATAAAGATATTGTATAGAAGTATTAACTAATTTTTTGTTATATTCTCGTCTGACTTTCAAACATAAAAAGATCAAATAAATTTCTTAATTGATAGTGTGCGATTGCTCAGGGACTGTCATGTTAGATAGACTTACAACATGAGGTCTAACTAACCAAAGAAAAGAGGGGGGGGGGGAATAAGTTTAAGTAAGAATGTAGATAAATAAAACAGATAAATAAATAAGAATAAGTTATAATAAAGAAAACGACATTTTACATACAGGATATTATCTTGATAGTAATACATTTTATTATTTATTTAGTGCATGGCAATCTACATGCAGTTATGAAGGTACATAAATCAAAATAAATATGTAAAAAGTAAGTGACAAACAATTAGAATAAAACAAAACACTTATATAATAAGATCAAGTTGTCTGATCCAGTCTATAGCAGGCGTTGTCGCCTCAAGGAAGTCGTTTCTTTGGCCTGTGTATGCACGAAGACTGCACTCAGAAGAAATGTGGTGGATTGATTGATTCGGGTGCCCGCAGTCACTTTCCGGTGAGGGAATTTTTCCCCACTTGTACAGAGAGCTTTCACCTCTTCCATGTTTGGTGCGAATCCTATTCGGTGTTATCCATGTATTTCGGCTCAGTTCCATACCCGAGATGTTGAGATAATACCTATCAAACCAAGTTTCGAGTTGGGCATTGGTATTTATGCTCCACATTCATTTCCATTGTTCTTTGGTATTGTAGTTGGTCGTTTTCAGGTGTTTAGCTTCACGGAGAGGAGCCTTTCTTGATTTCAGTCTGTTGAGCTGTAGCTCTAGTATGTCGTTGTGTATAGGCAATTCAGTATTTCTGAGTATTTCATCATATTCTCGTAGTAGAACATCGTGTCTTCGTAGGTTTGGTGGTATTAAGTTACTGGCTCCCAGCATTGTGAGCCAGTAAACAGGAGTTGTTTTTATGGTTTCAGTGATAAGTCACGTTGTGGTGTTAAGCTGGCAGTCAATTAGTTTGGTATGGCAGCTGTTGAGCCAAACTGGAGCGCAGTACTCAGCCAATGAAAAAAAACAATTTGAGTGCGGATGTTCGTAATGTGGTTGCTGCTGCACCCCAAGAAGTGCCACATAATTTCTGGATGATGTTGTTTCTAGTTCTTATTTTTTCAGCTGTGTTTTCAGCGTGTTTCCTATATGATAAGGTGCGATCAAGTGTAACTGCTAGGTATTTAGGATATTTGTTATGGTGTAGAACTGAATTTCCAAATCGGATGTTCAGCTCGTCATGTGCCAGTTTATTGCTGAGATGGAATGTTAATACTTCAGTTTTACCTTGGCTTAGTTGCAGTATCCATTTTTTAAAGTAGGTATGCATAGCAGCAAGGTCGTTTGTGAGAGTTTTCTTTGTTTGTCTTAGTTCTCTATTTCTGGTGGCTAATGCTATGTCATCTGCATAGCAGAATTTTCTAGATACTGTATCTGGTAGGTCAGCTATGTATAGGTTAAATAAGAGGGGGGGGGAAGTACTGAGCTTTGCGGTAAGCCGTTGTTGAGTTTCTTCTGATTACTGATATTTTCTCCAAGGATAACATAGAAATATCTAATGCTGAGCATATTATTAACAATGCTGTATTGTTCTTTGGCACAGTAGTATTCATTAATTATACAGTATGCCCTCTCTCTCTCCAGACAGTGTCATATGCGGCAGTTAAATCAGGGAAAACTACAGAAATCTTTAGGTTTTGCTGAAAGCCCACTTCAATGAATGATCTCAGCACCAGAACCTGGTTACAACAACTGCAATTGGGCCTAAAGCCTGCCTGTTCTATCGGAACATGTTCAGGGATGGTGTTGCTTATGTGGTTGTACAATAGTTTTTCCAATAGTTTATATGAACAGCTTAGTAGTGCGACTGGATGATCATTTTGTGGGTTGTCAGTTGATTTTCCGGTTTTGGGAAGGGTTATGATCTTAGCTCTCTTAAATTCCTTTGGCAACAAGCCGATGTTCATTATTTCCAAGTAGAAACGGGAGAGCCATTTTTTGGTATTTTTTTGTCAGCATGAATAAGAAATTCCGGGTTGATACAAATATGGGGCCTTTCCCATATTTGTATCAACTAGTGCATTGTTGATTTCCTCATTGCTAAAGGGTCTTGCATATTCTGATTCATCTTGTAGTTTTGCCTTCAAGTCTCTGGCTTCTCTTTTAACTTCGATGGTATGGTTTCTATCACGTTGGCATCTCGAGATTCTAGTCATGTGGTTAGCAACTTGGTTTGGTGTAACATCCGTCTTTTTTAGTAGTCATGTTGTCACACCTCCTAGATTCCGTAATACACTCCAGGCCTTCCTGTTGGAGTGCCTGTGTTGTGTCGCCTTTTTTCTTATTACAACTATTTTCAACCCTTGTGCTATATCTCCGTTATACACTCAATCGGGTACCACGTGGTACCTCTGAGGGACAATGGAATTTCCTCGAGATCGAGGCAGTACCAGAGTATCTGAGATTTACTTCTCGTAAAACGCCAAGAAATTTATTTGTTTCGCTGCGCCACTTAGCGCTATTAGATTATTAATATTAACAACCAAGAGGTAATCTCAGGACAGTACTTAATGATACCTATCAACTCTGCAGACGTGGCCAAAATTTACCCTTTTCTAATATCCCGCATAGGTTCGTAACATTTTTATAAGAGGTGCATCGGATTCCAGAAATCACAGAAAGCCCTTGTTAGAATCAAAAGCAAGGTTTATTATATCTCAAAAGTTGATACACTTAATAACATTAGTTTAAATCCCACTAACATACTTATAACATATTATGCAGTAGCTATCTAAAGTAAGAACTATATTAACACTCTCTAATGCATTATTCATGTATTATTATCACAATTATTCTAAAACTCAGTAGCTCTGTCAGACTACACAAGATAACATTCATATCTTTCACAATCTCTTTATAATTTATCAATTCTTTACTCTAAACATATCCTTAACTTCATTCAATATAACAGCGAACTTTAACACAGCGACAGACAGTAAGATCAAATTCAATAGCTTTCTAAAGTGATAGCAATACAATCTTATTCTATATCATTAATGTCCTTTTTCCATAACATATCAACGTGGCACAAATCTTTCATTCATATTCAGTGAAACACAAAATAAAGTCTACTTATCTTCCCTATTTGGTTCTTTATTGCATCATAGGTTCACAGGAAACTGGCTTTCTGTGGAGACCAGACTTGCTTTTTCCGCTGAGAATACGGCCGCTGAGACCCGCAACTGCCTTAATCGGATCCTCCAGTACGGAGGCACTGCCACCCCTTACCACCGCAAGAGACGAACACCCAGGAGATCCAGGAACAAATTATATTTCCTTATATTTCCCTCTTTTCTTCTTGGCGTTTCTCGCCCTTTTCAATGTCCAGCCAACTCTCACGTGCTATTACGTCACGCCGTCCATCCTCTCCCCCACTATTGCACGTACGCTGACGTCACGTTATGTAGTGAATGATCTATTGGAGGTATGCATTCTAGCTTTTATTTCTGTACTATTATTATCTCAAGTAATCAATGGCAAACTGTCCGCACGGTTAGCCTAGTAGCTTTGCGCTTCGCAACCACATGCCTGTGGAAAGAGTGTCCTGGATTCGATTCCTGTTGCCAACGTGAGGAGCTTAAGGATCTTCCTCAGCCATAGCCAAGTTAGCCGGTCTTGGGCATGGACATCAGGGTCCCCCCCCCGCAAGCAGGCAAACCGGCCCTGTGAACACACACGGATCTACAGCCATAAATACTTAACCCCCCATCATGAGGGGGCTCAACTCGCCCCAATAGGGACAGGGGAGAAAGGGAGGAAACTTCATATGAATAAATAAATAAATGGCAACTGGTCATTTTCCCCTTGATTGTGATTTCTACATACACCTAAATATTCAGTTTTATCCAGGTTGATTTGTAATCCTAATTGTTCAGCAGCAGTTTTGAGTTTTCTAAATGTTATTGTAATGTCTTCAATATTTTTTCCAACAAGGCATACATCATCTGAACATCCTAATATTATTGTTCTATTTATCTTTTACAGTTTCTTGAATACATTTTTATAATGATAAATTAAAAAGGATAGGAAAAATGGCATCTCCTTGCTTCAATCCTGTCTTAATATAAAAAAATTCAGATTTAATTCCATTAGCCAATACCATGCTCGAGGTGTCAGTGGTGAAAATTTTTGATTAAACATATTACCTTATGAAGTATTCTTAGTTCATCTAATACTCCTCAAAGGTCTTCTCTATAAATGCTATCATATGCTTTTCTAAAAGTCTATAAATAAAATATGGACCAGCAGTAAAAAATGGATCAACTGTTTGATCCATTTCTTTGAAATTCAGCTTGATATTTACCTATATTTTCTTCAGCATAAGTTAAGATTCTTTTTAGTACAATATTAGATAAAATTTTGTAGCCTGCTGACAGAAGCAATATTCCTATGTAATTTTCACATTCATTTTTGTTTTCCTTTTATGTACCAGAATGATTAGAGATTCTTTCCATTCTGCAGGTATCTCTTCTTTTTCCCAATATTAAATTTACCAGCTTATATATACGAGTAGTTAATTCACTTACCCCATATCAGTTTGGCTACTATTTCATCAGTACTTGGTGCCTTTGAGATGTTTTATATTTTCTTATACTTCAGCTAGCAAAAGTTTAAATATTTCTGGGTGACAAGTATGATGAGTATTCTGTTTAAAAAACCCAGCAGATTCATCATAATTTAAGAGTTTGTTAAAGTCCTCTCTCCACTTATTTGCTATTTCATCTCTAGTGGCTAGTGTTTGTCCATTGCTATTGTTGATTATTGTTTTCAGAGGTGGGCCTGTTTTTTGGTTTTTAATTTCATGGAAAAATTTTCTAGGATTATCTACTGTAAAGTATTTCTGGATTTCTTCAGTGAAATTTTTCTTTTCTGTTGTCTGATTATTTTATTGGCTTCCTTGCTGCTCTCTTTGTATCTCTGAGTGACATGAATATCAGTTGGGTTATTAAGCCAAATGCCTCTATCTGTTTTTTTTCTTTTTCTTTACTGCCAGTTCACATTCTTCAATAAACCATTTTTTATGCTTTATTTTACTTTGAATTCCAACTAGGTTTTCTGCTGCTATTTTTATGCTATCCTTGATATGATTCTAGATATTTTCAATATTTTCATTCTCTTCCAGCTGCATATTTTTCAATTTCTGCTTATTTTTTATCTTTTCTTCTCTCTTCTGTTTTATGTAGTTTGTTAATATTGTCTCTCAGTTGATTTGCAAAAATATTTTGCAAATCAACTGAGAAATATACTGAGAAAAAAATGTGTTGAAAAATATTTACTGTTTATTTTAACCTTAAGAATAGCACCAATTAGAAAATGGTCACTATCACACTCCACTACTCTGAAGCTCCAACATGGAAATCTTTTACTGATTATGATATGGTCTATTTGATTGAATTTATGTCCATCACAAGATTTCCATGTTTGTTTGTGTATATTCTTCTTCATAAACAAGTGCTGCTTATTATTAAATTTCTGGATGCAGCCAAATTAATATTTGTCTCCTCACAAAGACTTTGGTTTCCAAAAATTTTTTTATATATTTCTTCTTTTCCAATTTTTGCAAAGTGATTATATCCTGTCGTGGAATTTTTTCAAGGATTAATTCTATTTATTCACAGAATTCATCTTTTATTTCCTCTTCTGCAGCTAATGTAGGTGTGTTTCATTAATAAAGGTTATCTTGAACCATGTTGCTTGTACTCTTAGCTTGCTTATTCTTTTATTAAAAGCTTCAAATTCGTTCAGAGGTGACCACAATTCATTGTAAGTATGATAATTATGTTTGTTTTATGCATGAGTTTTTCTTTGTGTGGTGTTTAAGACTGTAAAATTTAGCAGTTGCACCACTTTGCTTTTTAAAATCATTTATTTTTTAATAATTTGTTTGAAAATAACTACATGAATGACAAACAAATAAAATGAATTTGTCATTATTTTGCATTACAAATGTGTATGATACAGAAAAAGATAAAGAAATGCAGATGATACAGCCTGCTGTATCATGTTCATTTCTTTATTTAATACTCAGGAAAAGGCGCATTCTATAATACTACTAGTTAAGAAGATGGCATCCCTACTTTGCTCTCAAGGACATTGGCAAATTTCAATCACAGTGTAGCACAAATATTTCAAAGTCTTTTTTTTTTAAAAAAAAAAAAAATTCAGGTGGTGGTTAATTTTTACTGTCAGTATGAGACCACTACTTTTCCTTACTGGTGGTGTAAAGCAACACAAAAAAATACCATGTTTTTTTCCCTTCTTTCCCTCTATGTCTCTCTCAAACAGAGTTCTCTAATGGGTTATAGATATTAAACATTTTGTGAATAGGATATCATAAAACTATTAAAGTGCATGAGGATGCAATTAATTTGTTTAAGCTATCAATATTAAATGTTAAAATATTAGAGTGTTTTCAACTGAGCAATGCTTGGATTTTAAAATAATTAATCCTACAGATTTTAAACTTTTATAAGACTAACCACGTATATTCCCATAAAAATTTCTACATTAAAAAGAATGCAATTAAAAAAAGTACTAATGTAAATTTAAGTCCTAGTAATATCTGCAATATTGGCAGGTATTTGAGTTATAATACTTAGAAATAGTAATTTTTTTCCCTAGATCTTTACTTCAGTTAACTAAAAATGAAACTGGTACTAAGTCTTATAACTCAAAAAATCTGCACACAACTAATTATTTAATTATTCTATTTGGCAGCCTGTATTAGGTAGTTTTTTTTTTTTAATTAAAAATTGAGTTCTGAAGGAGTTAGATTTTATTTCTTTAATAATGAGTTTCATAATGTTACTTTATCCTATTTCTTTTTTCTAGGCATTGATTTCCACTTAAAATTTAAACTGAAGGAAATTTTTTTTCATTTTTTACCTTGTCCAAAAGAAGATAATTCACTGGTAGCAAAGAGAGAGAGAGAGAGAATAAAATGAATTCTTCCTGGACTCTCCAGTTTTGTTGACTAAATACAAACAGCCAGAAAATTTCAGAATTTATAGGCATAACATATTTGGCTCATTACAGTAACTGCTTTAGCATAATCTAAACAACCAACCAACCAACTAATCATCTTTACCTTAAACTGAAATTTCTATTATTTGGTTACAAACAATGCTCAAACACTACTAAAATGTGTATAACACAGTAAACTGTAAGAAAAGGAATTTCTTTATCCCCATGTCCCTACTTCCTAATCAGGAAAATATTTAAAAATAGTGTTCTACTCTAGATTTTTTAAAAGCACAGTAGACAGGGGAGAATGTCACTGCCTGCAGTGATATTCTAAGTCTTCACAATACGTAGAAAATTCTGACAGAGCATGTGAGTTGTAAGAAAAAAAAAAAGAAAAAAAAAGTTACAGCTCAATAGTGTTTTAACAAGTTACTGAGGATATGAAATTCCCGATTTTGCACTTCAAATTTGTTCTAACCTTATCAAATTAATAAATAAGTATTCCATTTAAATAAGCATTTAAATTTTTGTACAAGATAAGATGCAATTAAATTTTTATAAAAGATAATACAATTTAAATTTTATGGAATGAATAATTAATGGAGACAAAATATTGACCAATTAATTCCCAAAGTGGTGTTTTAATTTATTTAAAGAATATAAATATGCAAAAAACCAAATATTAAAATATCCTTACCATCTCACATCCACACTCTTGTAACGAAGGAATGATATAACTACACTCCAATCCCACTTATCTCTAAAATACTTGGTATCATACAAAAGAAATACAAAAGCAATTTCAAGTAATTGCTGCAGATTAATTTTCTTTTGTAGCTGCTTGTCCTAAAGAGATGGAAGAGAAAAACATTTTAAGATATCAAAAGGCAAAATGAGCATAAATTGTTTCATTACTTCCATCTGAAGAAATAATGTTACATACCCATTATACAAATTTCATAATGAAGTCAACCACAAAACATAGCAATAACTCATCTTAATATCACAACAATTGGCAACTAGATTTTAAATGAAATTTTGCATGATAACATTTCAATAAATGAAAAAATATAAGGCTATGATAACATGCAGCCAGAATCTTTGCAGTGATCTCTCTTGTTACTGAAAAGCTGAACCAAACAAATTCAGCTAACGTCACAGGTAAAGCAAATTTACTATTTCAATGAATTTCTGTATTTTATGACTGATAGTAATTCATTTGCTTGCAACTTAGACTTGCAAAAGTTCCCCTTACATTAACATTTCTTTAAATTCTTAGAAAATATTGTTTAGAGGAAATCTTATGAAACAAGGGTGTGTACTCTAACAAATGCCCAACTATTCTATTACCCCATTTCTCTCTCTCTCTCTCTCTCCAAGAAAGAGAGAGAAATAGGGGTAGGAGGTTGCCAGTGGGAAATTCTGCCAGAGAAAGATAATTTCTTGCTACAGTGTATAGAATTTAAAGAAAGAATACAGGTAAAATGTATTATGGCCTCCAAGACTTTTGATGTAATTCTCATCGGCATTCTTATTTGTAAATATACATATCACTACTTCTTTTGGTTCTACCGTTCATGAAAATTGAATGGCTGTACATATATATCCAAGAACAAAAATTCTGTATGTATTAAAGAACTACCATTTATACTCCAGGATAATGACTCACTTCCATCACATCCAACAGAAACAACTTTTTGGAATTATGTTTCCACTAGTGAACGCCTTTTGAATAATCACAATTACAAGTTATAAAAGCTAATGCTTTTCCAATCCTTGTTATAATTAGAAAAAAGTATACTGCATTTACTATTCCTTTTGCCTCTTTGTAAGTCTAATCATCTAGAAAATTAGTAATTAAACTTAAAAAGAAACTTATTTTTTGCAGCTATTTTGCCTGCTTTCGTTTAGGAATGCCCCTTTTTTTGTGTCATTGACTTTCTCAAGGGGCACTCCTGTTACATCCTGAATGAAGAACCTTTAAAAGGAAACAATTCATTCAGGATTTAACAAGTCAGAAAAATCAGCTGAGAGAAAAAAACTTGTACTCGAGCAGAAGAAATAAAGTACTAACTGTAAATAGAAAGAGAATTACCTCCTTTTAGTAGAATTGTAATACCATGTAAAGAACTTTGTGTATAAATTAGTATTATATGAATGCATCATGTATACAATGAATGGGTAAATTAGATGTAAACAATAAATCCAAAGGTCACAGGTGGGCCTGAGGCATTGACAATCTCGGAAAGCAACGCACATTCGTTTCCCGAAAGAAGCTGCTAGAGATCTCGCGATGTGCCGAAATCCCCGCGGACAAAGAAAGTAGCAGGCGGGAAAAGAATGCAGAAAGTAAGAGGGCACTATCGCAGCTAGTAACAGGGTGCTAAAAAGGGGGAAAGTGAAGGGAGAATAAAAAGGGTTTGCATCCCTTTCTCAGGGCTTTTTTTTTCACCTATTTTGCTGGGTGATGATTCGACTTCTCCCGTGGACCGGTAGTTCCTGATCATGTTTCTTGGCGATAGTACGATATCGGACGGTGCGCCTTTCTCTTCGATGTCTGAATTTCTGCTGATACTAAAGCGTGAGATGTCGGCATATGCTGTCTTCGCTCCTTCGCTGAAAGTTCCAACGGAATAATATCGCAGACGTATACTATGAACCGGCAGTAGAAACGAGGATGGCCCGAAACAGATCGAGAATAGACGAGGGAAAAACGCCAGGTGCAGAACATAGCTTAATCTGATGACCGTAGTGACCCACCACGTGGATGCAGGCTTCTGGAAGTATCGAGAGGTAGTTCAAACAAAGAAGGACAGTTCAGACAGACCTGGAGATCCTGCCAGCAGATTTAAAAAATAAATTTGTCAATATCTGAAGATGAGACTGCCACAGAAAGAAATTAAGAGGATTCGTTTCTTTTAGCAAGGAATAACCTTTAACAGTCAGAGTAAGCATGTGAGTAAAATTAGGAATTAGCTAGAGATATAGAATTTGCTTTCCTTATAGAATGAACATGTAAGAAGTGATACAGATATTAGAGTCAGGGAAATTTTGTAAGTCTTGTAGTTATTGTAGAGAGGTAAATTCATAAAGTAAATTATTATAGGAAAAGTAATGACATAACAATGGCACAGATAACAAATATTTAACACTCCTAAACGAAAGCAGGAGAAATAGCCGTTGAAAAATAAAATAAAATAATAATAATAGTTTTTAAGAGGAGTAATGGGAAAAGTAACATGGGAATTTTCCAGAAATATACCTTAAAAAGAAACAAAAAAGAATGAGGATTTAGAGGTGGCTACGGTGAAAACAGTATTTTGGATATGCTGAAAAGCAGCCCTTAAAAGTTTTTCACAACATAGACAGAATCTGAACTCGATCTTTCCAATCATACTGCATCATCACTGCTGACAGTTCTAAACATGATGATTCAAATTCTGATTTTTTCCTTTGATTTTGACAGGAATCCAAGTGTGAGAGAGATTTAAGTCACAAGAAGTTTCAATTACTGAAGTACACAGCTTCAATATACAACATGCATTTATATATATATATATATATATATATATATATATATCCTTTAAGAGTCTCCATGGTTCAGTCAGTTTTCAAGATGCTCTATGACTGGACCTGGATTTAAATTCTATCTAGAATGCAAAGAAACTTTGTCAGTCACGTAAGGAAGGTGCACAATTTTTCACTCTGGAAATTCGGGTTTTTCATCCTGCAAAACAGACAAACGGCCAGAAGAACATGTGCAAATGGCAACCATAATACACCATGAAGATAAGATTAACTGCTCAAACCATTAATTAGGTTACCAAAGAAGCCAAGTTACTTGGCCATGACAGGCCATTGAGCCTAACATGCAAGGAAAGATGAGATAAATCTTTCCTTTTGCATCTAACCTCATTACCACGTTGGTTCAAATCTCACCAGGGGCATGGATGTTTGTGGTTGTCCTATTAACCATTTAGCATATGTAATGCTGTAACCTGTGTCCTGGCACAGTATGACATGTGATGTCTTTCATTATTATTTATTATTACGTGACACCTCCAGGGAGTCCAAAGACTCATTGAGGAAGAGCACCTACTCTACAACTCTGTCGCCACCACTCAATCCACCAACTGCAACTACACCAACGCCATCTACTGCCCACCACCACCACCACCACTACTAGTATTTCCACAAACAATCACAAACATCCATGCCTGTGGCAGGATTCGAACCTGCAGCCTTTTAGCTGGAGAGCAGATATGCTAACCACTTGGCCAACCAGGCTGGCTATGTCTGTTCCATAAAAATCAAAAATAACTAACTAGCGTGGTGAACTGGCACTAGAAGTGCCAGTTCACCACATGTGCACATTTGCATGTGTGTGTGTGTGTGTGTGTGTGTAAGAATTAAAATTTTGCATAAAAAAATTCTTAAAAATTCCTAAATAAAAAATAATACACCTTTGTAAGTTGTATACATTGGTCTACCACTGTCACCACTCAAGTGTTATTTTGAATGCTAATTACAAGCTGCTATGATTTCCAATTCCCACACTTGTGTGCTGCACTTATTCTGCCATTTTGAAAATGCTAAAGTTATGAGTAACTTATATTTTGAATCTTTTAATTTCAAGAAAACAATGCCAAACACTACATTAATTAGTAATTATTATGTATGTGTATAATTTTCTTTCTTTAAAAAGAGTAAAATATTATAAATTAAAATATATGTAGTTTTTATATTTATGAATACAAATATAATTTAAACTTTTATTACAACAATCACTATCTTTGGCATCAACACATAAAAATTTCACCTCTCTTAAAAAAATAAAAATGTTTTATTATGTGTGGCAAATACAGGTTATGCCAGAAAGTACTATGGTGAATGTGAAAAAAAAGATAAGACACCATGCTCTAAACCGTTTCTTTCTCCAGAAGGAGTAAGCTGAACCCCTTTTAGTCTCAACTTTTGGGAAATAATAGATAGCTGTTTCTCTCACTATCACCAGATGAATTCATTTCTACTGCAAAAACCTCACATACACATTCTATTTATGATGTTTGTTTTTTAGTTTTATATATACTGAGTAGAAATGGAGAAATCTTACAATCCCTGAAAATAAAACCAATTAATTACTACATAAGACAGTATAAACAGAAACTAGAACATTTAAATCGAATAGACAACAGCAGACTACCAAAAATATTATACAGATACAAAATAAGTGGAAAAAGAAGAATTGGAAGACTAAGAAAGAGATGGCATGAGACAGGGAAAAGGCCACTTGGCCTAAATTAAATGTTAGGAAGAAGAAGATATATACTGAGAAAAAAATTCACTCATGAAAATACTTTTTTGTTATATATTAGATAATCTAAAATAAATATGTATGTTTTTGCATTTAGTAATGCAGTTATATGTTTAGTATTACTGGAGTCACCAAATGGTTAAGTAGTGGCGATATTAAAGGAGACTTAAATGTAGTTATAAATAGTTAACTTGCTTACTATAATGTAGTAATCTTTAGAGAATAACACAAAAGTGATACATGAATATTTTCTGTTTGTTTATAGTAATATTCGTATATCACGCTTCGACTGTAAACATGCAAACACTGTAGTACTCAGCCATTTTGTCACTTTGAATCTTGGTAATGGGCATGTACGTTAGTTGTTTTTTAGAACAGCTTTCACGGAGGTAACAAGAACGAAAATTAGCAAAGAACAGAAGAGCAGGAAAGGAAAGCTGAAAAGCTCTAATGAATAGCCAAGTTAAGTTCTCTAATCTCGAGGAAGTTTTTAAATGCATCTTTAACTACACTCCAAGGAGGAACTATGAATTTAATAACTGAAGAACAGTATAAGTATCAATCCTTTGTATATGAGAATATTTTGTGCTTAATGAAAGGCAAGTGATATATGATCCACAGAACAAGATGGATTGTGCAGTAAAAGTCCTTGTATTGGAATTGCATTTGGAACTGCTCAATTAATGTACTCCTATTGTCTGAGCAATTATTCTTCATGTCTACTTCAGAAAAGTGAAAGAAAGATGCATTAAGGAAACTTTCTTATTGAAATGAGACATATGCAAGTATATTAGTTAAGTGAGGCCCTTTAATTTTGTATTCTAAGGAATTTGGGATAAAATAGATGCTGCATTTCCATATGGCCAAGTAAAACTACAGAACTTTCAGCTGAATAATGGTGTGTTCAGTTTGTTTTGCAAAGTATTTAATGTTATCTCTTAGTATTGAATTTAACTGTGGGAGTCAGAGTATGAGAGAATATTATTGAGCTCATTTATGTAATGTCTAGAATGGCCATTTAATTATTTGTATGCATTGAGAAGTTAGAAATTAATTTACTACTTTTAATTCTATAAGGAATGTCAGATCTCCTTAGAGAGATATATAGTGAAGTACTAAGAATTTGTATTTGTTGTATATATTTATATTTTACAGTCAGAAGGTTAAATAAGGTAAACAGTTTAATTTTGTTTATATGTGAGCTTCAATCTTTTCGATAAACACAACATGCTGATCTTGAAGTCAATGCATTCATGGATATGAATCTGAAACATTCTAACCAATTAAAATAAAATTGCATATAATATATTGTTATATTATATTCTATGGTTGGATATAGGTGGGGAATAACATAGTTGGAGCAATTTTAGCAATCATGCATTCAAATAACACTACTGTTTTTTTTTAAAAAAAAAGCTTAGGAGACAGCTTGCAACTGTCGCATGGAATGAGGAGTTGGGTCGAAAGGAGATCAATGCTGCTTGGGCATTTAATAACTATCTAGTAGACACAATGTCTAAACATATTCCAAGGGTCAGAAGGTTAAATAAGGTAGGTATGAAATGGATGAATGAAATTAAGCATGCAATACAGAGGAAGAAGGCATTATGGAGGCAACATAATATGAGTAGTAATAATCAATTTTGTGTGGAGTACAAAGTTGATAATATTATCCAGAGTGGGCGAGAGAATAGAGTCTTGTGGAACCTCAGCATTCGTTGCATAAACAGAAGATAAGGAGCCATCCACCATCACTCAAAGTGAGCATCCAGCCAGAAAGATGGCTACCCAATTGCAGAAGTCAGGGGGGACAGACCAAAGGATGGGAGTTTTCCTAATAGGCTTTTGCGTCAAACTCGGTTAAAAGCTTTGAAGATATCAAGAGCAACTACTTGAGATTCGTCAAACCTTTCCAAAGTTTGGCAAATGTCCAGAGATTTTGTATTTGCATCACTCAAAGTGAGCATCCAGCCAGAACAATGGCTACCCAATTGCAGAAGTCAGGGGGGCAGACCAAAGGATGGGAGTTTTCCTAATAGGCCTTTGTGTCAAACTCGGTTAAAAGCTTTGCAGATATCAAGAGCAACCACTTCAGATTCATCAAACCTTTCCAAAATTTGGCGAATGTCCAGATCCCCTAGTAGATCTAGGGGATCCGGACATTCGCCAGTGGATCGACAGTGACGGAATCCATACTGCTGGTCATTTATTGAGATGTCTTCAAAGTAGTGTATGAGTTGGGCATTGATGGTTCTTTCCATTACTTTAGAAAGAATTGAGGTGAGAGAAATTAGATGGTAGTTTGAAGGTAAGGATTTGTCACCCTTCTTAGAAATAGGTTGTATATGAACTAGTTTCCAGACTGCTGATAGATACTGATGGAATAAGAAAGTGAAAATAGGCAGCATAAAGTGGGAGTTGGCTCTGGGACACAGACCTTTAGAACAATTGGAGGGATGCCATCAGGACCAGGAGATTTTTTGGTATCCAGTTTGAGCAAAATTTTTCTGATCTCTTTCTGGTGAAAGGTCAAATGTGGCATTGAGTGTTGGGTGTTTGGAACATTTGGGGGACATTTACCATGATCAGCTATGCAAGAGTTGGAGGAGAAGTAGAAAGCTAGGAGATTGGCTTTTTCTATGGGTCATGATGCAATAGTACCATCTGGGTGTAATAGTGGTGGGAGTAGTGTTTGACAGAAATTATGGCCAAGAACTTTAGCTAGAGAAGGCTCTAGCTTTAGCTAGAAAATTCTGCCCTAATGGCAGCCATTAGGGTAGGATGCAAGTTTCTTGCTTTGAGCTCTTTCAAAATCAGTTTTTGATGTGGTAATAAATGAGTAAATCATTAATGGGATATAATAAATCAAATTCTGGCAATGATGCAGCAGACACTGACTTGAAGAAATAGGGAGATTCTGGTTCCACCGTATAAGGCCTTGGTTAGGCCACATAGACTACTGTGCATAGATCTGGTCACCTGGTTCTCAGAAGGATGAAGGTATATTGGAGATGGTTCAGAGGCAATTGAATAAGGTGGTTTCTGGTCTCTGGAATGTTGAGTATCAAGAAAAGAAAAATGCAATTTATTGAGTAGTGGATAGGAGGAGTGATAAGATAGAGATGTACAAGTTGATAAGGGGTTCTTATCAGATTAATGTTGAAGAGGTGTTTCATAGAATAAGGGGTCATCACTGGAAGCTGTGTGCATTTTTTTGGATGGAAGAGTGGTAAATGATTGGAATATACTACCTGAGAGTGGTGGTTTCTGCAAAGAATGTGAATGTATTTAAGGCACAGCACGATCAGCTGTGTGTAAGACAACATACTTCCCATGATGAGTCTTTGACTCCATGGAGTCAAAGATTCATCATGGGAAGTATGTTGATGGGGATGATGATTATAAAAATAATAATAATAATGTAACATGTTCTTAAAAATATATTTTGCTACCCTCCCCCCAATTTAGACTTTTTTACCTTCATTCAAATGATGAGCACAGTTCCATTCCCCTATATCAGGTGAAATAGTCCAGCTATGCTGCCTAATCAGGATCAACAGAGAATGTAAGCAAGAAGAAAAACATGAACTTTTTTTAA
The DNA here is from genome assembly GCF_054136105.1 of Typopeltis vanoorti. Lineage (NCBI taxonomy): Eukaryota > Metazoa > Arthropoda > Arachnida > Uropygi > Thelyphonidae > Typopeltis > Typopeltis vanoorti. The sequence continues at coordinate 71,447,005 of NC_143567.1, read as the reverse complement.
AGTTTATATATTTATATTAATAAAACCAATAAAACCATGGGGGTGCTTAAGGGTCAAAGCTGTATAACTAAGAGGAGACCACATAGCCTTTAAAGGAATGCAGAGAACCAACCAGGGCTTCTGACCTAATGTCCAATCCTCACCTTCTCGTAGTGCACCCTGTTGGGTATCTACTTGGATACTGAACAAACCAGGATGGGCTGGCAATTTGGGATTTAGCCGACCAAATTGTATTCTTATTGGTTAAAGCAAAATAAAAAATGATGGTACAACATGACAAAATTTCATGCCGGCCGGGGCGTCGCCCGGTTACACAAGGGGCCCCCGTTGTTTTCGCCAGGGTACCAGGGTGAACAGTGAAAAGTCAGCTACTGGAATAAATCTGAAAACAAACCCCAAATCAACATCACCAGAGTTAAAGATTGGTACTATCAACGTAAGAAGCCTGAATGGCAAAGAAATTGAGCTAATTGAGGAATTAGATAAGTACCGGATCGACATAATAGGGGTGACTGAAACAAAAAAGACCAAAACTGGTGAGATCTTTCTGAGCAATAAATACAAAATGTTATATTCAGGCAATGACAATCAAGGAAAAGAAGTATTAGCCATAGTATTCAACACAAAATACGAGGCTAATCTTCTTGAATGGCAGGCAGTCTCAAGTAGTGTAATGTGGGCAAATATGAGAATGGGGAACTGGACAATGAGACTTATTTGTGCCTATGGTCCCACAGAAGATTCTACTAAGGTAGAAGTGGAGGAATTTTTTGAGGCTTTAGAAAAGCAACTGACACAATGAAAAAGGAACAGTTGATCCTTGTTGGGGATCTAAATGGCAGAGTAGGAAATGATTGTGAGACATACAAAAATATTTGGGGAAAATTTGGAGAAAAGAGCAAAGCTAATAATAATGGCAAATATCTGTTGGATTTCTGCTAAGGACATGGACTGGTTATTACTAACACTATGTTCCAACATAAAAATGTGCATAAATTCACATGGAGAGACGAGGCTAGGAATAAGAAAAGTCTCATTGACTATGTTATTGTTGATAGTGATGTTTTCTCCCTGGTGCAGGACACCAGAGTGTACAGAGGATTTGAAATTGGAAGTGATCACTATTTAGTCTTGAGCAGGATAAAACTGAATTTCATATTGAAAAGAATAACATGTAAGAAAGTTTTAAAGCGAATAAAAGTGGAGCAGCTCTCAGATGTGAACTGTAGATTAAAATACACAAAGATTATTGAAAAAAAAATGAAAGAGTTTGAGAACAGGAATCAAACCTTGGAGATTCAGTGGCAAACTCTGAAGAAAACAATGATCGATTCTGCCAGAGAGGTATGTGGTGAGGTTGTCTGCAAGGAAAAAAAAAAATCAGAACTCCCTGGTGGACACAGGAAGTTAAAGAGGCAGTGAAGGAAAAGAAGAAAGCATTTCAAAAGTTCCTGTCAAATAAGTCAGCATGTGCTCTTAGAGAATATAGAGACAAATGCAAGAATGCTACACACTGTGTAAAACTAGCTAAACAAAAGTCATGGGAGGACTTTGGCAAGAATATAGAAAATAAATATCAAGAAGGTGGCAAAATATTCTGGAGGTTGTTGAAAAAGCTTAGGAATGAAGGAAAGAGTGCTGTAAAAGGAGTTAGAGATGATAAAGGTGACATGAAAACGGGAGAAAAAGATATCCTTGAAGTATGGAGTAATTACTTTGAAAAACTGCTAAATGAAAGAAGCAGTGATGACAGCACAGTGGTAAAAAACACTGACAGGGCATGCAGTCAGGAATACATATCCATACTTGAAGTAGAAAAAGCCAAAGGCTTGAAATGTGGAAAGGCAGCAGGAGTAGATGATATTCGACCAGAAATGCTGAAGTATGGTGGTATAAGAGTCTTACAGTGGCTGCACTGCATAGTTCAGAAAGCCTGGACAGAGGGACGAATTCCCGATGATTGCAGTAGAGCTCTCATAGTACCCATATATAAAAAGCGAAATAAAACGGAATGTGAGAATTACAGAGGTATTTCCCTACTGAGTGTTCCTGGCAAGATCTATGCAAGTATAGTTGAGAAACGGTTGAGAAGAATTGTGGAAGAAAAGCATGGTGAAAAACAAGCTGGATTCAGGCCAAATAGAGGCTGTCAGGATCAGATCTTCACTTTACGACAAATAGTGGAGAAATTATGGGAATATAACAAAGATCTGTATTTAAGTTTTGTCGATTTGGAAAAGGCATATGACAAGGTGCCAAGAGAGAAGCTATTGAATACGCTGCAGTTATATTTAGCAATGCTTACTGCAGCAATACTTAGTCTTTATTTGAGTTGTAAGTCAGCAGTTAGAATTGAAGGAAGTACAGGAAGATGGTTTAATGTTAAATCTGGTGTGAGACAAGGATGTACATTATCCCCTCTGTTATTCATTATCTATATGGATCACATTATGAAGGAAAGTAGTATTAAACATGATATCAAAATTGGAGATGTTAATGTCAGCTTTTTGCTTTATGCAGATGATGTTATACTTCTAAATAAATCTGCTACAAGTCTGCAAGATTCTTTGACTAAATTGAATAGCTGTTGTAATAGATATGGTATGAAGGTCAGTAATAAAAAGACAAAGACAATGAAAATAGGCAGAATCATTGAAAATGTCAACTGTGTTGTGAATGGAGAACCTGTGGAACAAGTAAAACATTTCAGCTATTTAGGCACGATTTTTACTGAAGATGATAAATTAAATATAGAAATAGACAACAGAATCAAAAAAGCTGGTATGGTAGGAAGTCAACTGAATAAATTTATATGGAATAAGAAAGAAATTAGTCAAAACACTAAATTAGCTGTATACAAGACAGTGTTCAAACCAATTTTAACTTATGGATCTGAGAGCTGGGTTAGAAGTAAAACACTTGACCAAAGACTAGAGACCATAGATATGAGAGTCCTGAGAAAGATTATAGGTGTGAACAGATGGCATCAATGGCAATATCATATTAAAAATGAGGATATTAGGAAAGAACTTGACATTGTCAGCATCCAGGAATGTGTTAGCAGAGCTAATCTCAGGTGGTATGGTCACTTAAACAGAATGGGCGAGGAAAGATTAGCAAAACAAGTGTTCTCTGCCAGGTTGGCAGCAAAACGACCTAGAGGAAGACCAAGATATAGGTGGATTGATACTGTACAAAGTGCTTTAGACGATAGAAATATAAGATCTGATAATGTTGGAGTCTTGACAAGTAACAGACTGATTTGGAGGAAAATTGTAGATAGGAAATTAATAATGATGTAATTTTTTCATGTAGTACTATCATATCTTGTACACCCCTTGAGGGTACATGGCAGGAATTTGATGATGATGATGATATTCTTTTAATGTATTTACATTTAAAAAAATTCTATCTAGTAGTACAATATAAACATGGTTTTTATTTCCTTGAAAATTGAAAGGTGAATAAATGTTCTGTGCTCAATTTTGTTCCTAAAAATATAACTGAATATTCTTATATCCTTAAAAAGACAAGAAACAAACACATATGTATAATTTTCTTATACCTTTTTCCGTTTTTTTTGAGGTTGTTCAAAAATTCCATTCTGAAATCTCAAAAACAAGGAAGGATATCTTTCAAAATACTCAATGCAAAACCTAAAAAACAAACAAAAAATAATGTTCAGTTATGAGTACACGGAAATAACTGTTGTCTAAAATTATATATCAAAAATTACTATTTTGTTTTTAATTCATGTCTAGTCTTATTTACATGTGTTAGCATAAAAGGAACATAGGTGTATTTTTACAATAATTTCTCACTCACTAATATGAAGGAATAGGGAGAAAGAAAGAAAACTACGTACTGAGCAGCAGATGGAAAATTCCAAATTATCTTCCCAAGGGCTACACATATTGCTTCATGCCTAATGATATCTGGAAAACAATAATCTTTTTCTTCAGAAATACAATGATTAAGTAATTCTAATAAAAGAGGCGTGAAAATCTGAGCAACAATTACTGTTGCATCAGGGTCGACTAGGAGGTCTGAAAGTACATTTACAACTGTTTTTCTATCTGTTGGTGTCCATATCTAATAGAGAAAGAAAAAAAAATTATAAATCATACTAAATCCATTCCTATTATACACTGCTGACTGAAAAATATTTTTTTAAACAAATATTCAAATAAAAGATGCCATTATGTTACAATATGCTATCTCATCATTCAAATTGTCGAAATTACATTTTTGTTGATATTTACATAAAAAACAATATATTACAATTACACATCTGATATAATATTTCCAACACAAGTAAAAATTAGTAAGAAAAGAGCCTCTATCTTAGCATTCAAAAAACATGCAACAAAAGATAATAAACATGCACTGTTATTTATAGTCATGAAAGCAATTATATGAAAATGATCTGAGACAATCATAATAAAAAAAAGTATGTTTTGCAAGAATTCTTGTATGATATAGCACAGCAACAGATCTGGTGTGGTTTGTGTTTGTCTTTTATATTGAGTTTATTGTCATTTGTAGCATTATTTATAGACTATCAAAAATAAAAAAAAAGTAAAATATTCTGATATGCACCAAAAAGCCAACAAAAAAACAACACTTGCTACCTTCATGGATTCTATACACTACCCTACACAAAAAAGTTGGCATCAACAAGCTGAAGAAAGAACATGCATATTCTGATAGAGTCAGGTTTTAAATAATCAATCCATCCTTAATAAGTATCCTAAGAAATATATTTATAAGCTATAGGGAGGCCACCAAACACAAATACAGATTACAAATACAAATTACTATAAATAAAATAAATCTGCAGCAAATGCTTTAAAGTTACTTGAGCAGTCCAAACACTATGGAATCTCCTAAAGAAAGAAATCCCTTCCAAAAAATACCAGATATCTACAAAATTTACTGCTTATGTAGAAAGTTTAATATTGGTCAACCTGATGAAAAAACTATGATGGTCTTTTAAGGGGTAGTATCACTACAATATTGTTCAAATAAAAGACAAGAAAAGTCACACCTGGAAACACAAATGCAAACTACAATTACACACCACACTAAAATACAGCTACTGGAATATTTGTAAGACACTTTCTTAGCACATCATTTTTTAGTTATCTAGCAAATGCTTGCACAAAACTAAATAGAATCAGGGCTTGGTTTTGCATGATATATGAAGGACACTTATTAGATCATGTAATACTTCGAACTCAAGCTTTTTCCTCTTAGTCCACTTATAGACTGATGATGCACAATATACCCCACCCCCACCAAGCTCATCACTTTCCTGTGAAGTAACCTACTAACACAATGTGACATGATTGGTGCTTTTGGCAATAGCATATGCACACTTTTTTTCTGCTGAAAACCTGAACCCATTACTAAAAGCCCATGAAGAAACATGATCAATTGCTTGCTAAAGGTGTGTTTCAATTACCTGCATGTTATAACAGCAACCATAAATTGTGAAGTGATCAATATGTAGTGGAATTGCATACAGTGGGAGAAAGCTGTTAAGTAATTGAGTTAACTTTGGCAGCAAAAAATATTACACTAAGACACAGCCTTGGAGAACACCCCATTCTTGATGATATGGCCGAGATAGTGTACTTCCCTTCTGACTTGGAAGACTCAGCAAAACAAAGTTTTATTATAAATACAGGAAGTGTCCTCTGAGACTTAGGTTATAGAGGTCTTTTAATGTCAATCTCAAGGCTGTATCATAAGCTCTTCCATGTCAAAGGACAATGAAATCAGATGTTCTTGTTTAAGGAATGCATCTCTTATACAAATTTCTAAATGGACTAAATGGTCTAAAGTTGAATGATGTCTACAAAAGATATGCTGCGTACTGGAGAGAAGATCGTTGCTTTCTAAATACTAGAAAAGTCTGGCATTACCATTTTCATCAATATCTTATAGACAGTTAGTCAAAGCAATAGCTTGATAATTGTTTGCTTGTGTTAGATCCTCTCCTGGTTTGGGGATAACAATGACAACTGACTTGTGCCAAGAATCCAGAGACTCTTCCTTTATAAGTATTCTGATGTATATTAAGGGAAGGAGATCTAGAAGATGATGAAAAATGATTTATCCCTTCATAATGGGTGTCATCGAGCTAGGGTGGTGCAAATAAAAAACTCTTTTCAGCCCCTCCTTAACAAATGGTGGATTGCGCAGCTCAAGCCCATTGATAGAAAAATTTATTACTTAAGTATAAAGAGCTAATAAGCTTCAATTTATTACAAATTTATTACTATTATTATTATGTGACACCTCCATGGAGTCCAAGGACTCATCGCGGGAGTAGTGTAGTGTTAGGTGGTAAAAATACGACCTTTACATTAGGGTGAAGGTCATCTAAAGATGTTGGATGTCAAGAAACATTGTCCAGCACAAGCAGAATTTTAAAGGGAATTTTCTTTTACAAACAATAACATTCCACAGTAGGAATAAAACAGTTCAAGATCCGATCTTCAAACATGGCAAGTGTGACCCAGGCTCTTAAATTTGACTTCCAAATAATGGGAAGAGCTGCTTTAACCCTCTCATGCAGGAGGGCCTCATATGAGGACACCTATTTTCCCTCATAATAATTATTCATTCATAATTTAGTCTTCATCTTGGGAGACCAAAGTGTTCTTAGAAACCACACCAGATGGCAGGAGTTTCAACAGAGTTACAGGAATACCAATCTCTCTGCAGTGCATGGTAGTATCAAGGAGGAAGAAAAGCTGCTGTTTTCTTGATTTGAATTTGGTGATTTTATGAGTCTCCTGGAAAGGTTAGTATGGTTTTATATATTGTTATACCTTGTAGATGAAGTGTGAATATTTAATTTGTTCATGTTTATTACCATATTCATAAAACGAACTTGAAAAATAACCTGTCCTCACATGAGGCCAATATGTTTGTAAGGTAATCTATGCAGCAAATAGTTTGAGGTTAAAAAGTTCTTGTACAATATTTTTATAATTTTATTTTTGCAAACATAAATGAATAGTGTGTTAATTGGCATTATCATCTCGTTTACAGATGGATAACCAAAAGCCAGGTCCATCACGAATAAAAAAGGCCTATTACCACAAGAGACTTACTGAAGAGAAGATTGAAAAACTGTTGGAGGAATCTGAAAATGGTTTGGAGCCGAGTGATTCTGAAGATGATCCTACATACCAACAGCCACAAAATGATCCTACAGAGAGTGACAGTTCAAGTGAAGATAGTGTTCAGTGTCTGTGTTTGGTGAAGATGTTCAGTGTCCTTTCCCTGTTGGTCAGACTCAATGTTCCAAGTCCAACTAGTGTGCAAAATACAGCTGCTGCTGGTCATATGCATTGCAGAAACAATCAGTGTGGTTTAGTGAGAAAGATAATCCCTTTGCTGGTACTGAACCACAGTTTAGAGGAAAACACCAAGTAAATATTCACAAAGAGAGCCCTGTAGATTATTTTTCAAAGCTGTTTCCAGGTGAATTGATGCGTGAAATTGTGAAACAAACTAATCTTTATGCATGCCATAAAGGCAAAGATAATTTGCACTTACTGTGACTGAACTTAAAATTAACCTTGGAATTGTTCTTGTCATGACATACATAAAATACCACGTGTAAGGCAGTATTGGTCTTCTGAACACGTATTGTGCATGGATGTTATAGCTGATGCTATATCAGTGAACAGATGGGAGGACATAAGGCGATATTTGCATTTTTTTGATTCAGACACAATTACCTACCAACAATAAAGACAAAGCAATACGTATAAGACCAGTGCTGAAAAGTTTCATGAAACATTCCATGCTACTGTCAGACTAGAAGAATTTCAGAGTGCAGATGAGATGATGATTCCATTCAAGGAATGTTCACAACTCAAACAATAAGTTACTTAAGAAACCAAAAAAATGGGGTTTAAAAATGTGGGTGAGGGCAGGCATTTCAGGCTATGTATATTGTTTTGATCTTTATGTAGGTGCAGATCCTGGAAAACAAAATTCAGACTCATTCAGTGCAAGTGAAAATGTAGTACTTAGGCTTTGTCATGATCTTGCTGGTAAGAACTTCAAGGTATATGGAGACAACTTCTATACGAGCATCCCCCCCCCCTAATTAAGAAACTAAAGAAAGATATTTATTATGTGGGTACATGCAGAAGAAATCGACTTCAAGGTACTGCAAAAAATTGAAAAATGAAAAGGATTTGCAGAAGATGCGACGAGGACTTATGTCAGTTAAATCGTGCTCTGATGGCATTACTGTCACTAGATGGGTTGATAACTCAATAGCATGTGGTATCTAGCTACTTAGGAAAGGAGCCTGTCAGTATATGTCAGAGATTCAGCCTGAAAGAAAATTAGTATGTTGAAATTCCACTACCTCGCAGTATAGCTGTTTATAACAAACATATGGGTGGAATGGACCTTATAGATTCTCTTGTGGCTTTGTATCAAAATGATATCAGAAACAAATGATGGCATATGAGAATTTTTTACCATATGTTGAACGTATTAATACTTGTTTGCAATGCACGAATCATTTGGAAATGGGAAGAAAAAGAAAAAATTGGATTAGTTGAAATTCAAATCAAGAGTGGCAACTGCTTTGATATATATTAAGGTCAGCTAGGTACAAACAAGGACATCCTTCAAGTCAGAAACCACCAGCACTAAAGAAATGTAACTCACTGTGTGCCACATGAAATGTTTTGAAGGCGGTGGACACTTCCCAAAGACAACAGGTGCTAATGCCAATCGTTGCAGAGATGTACACTGCAAGAGTAAAACAAGATACATATGTGGTAGATGTGAGGTTCCAATCTGTTGGGAATGTTTTCAGTCTTTCCATACAAAATGAGGCAAAGAGAATAATAAGACTGTTTTATTTATATAGCTCTGCTGTAAATTCCAATTGTTCTACCTTTTTGTATGTACTAAGTCAGCACTTCCCACACTGTGGGCCGCGGCCTCCTTGGGGGGGGGGCTGTAGGTTTTGCTGAGTGGGGGGGCATAAAATAATGAAAACAAATTTAAAATCTTTTAAGACTAAGTAGATTTTTTGATCTTAAAAGAAAAGTATTTAATTTTTATTATGTATTATTTGTTTTTTGTTATTTTTAATTTTTAATGGGAAAAATCACACATGGGTGCGGTTCACAAATTTTGCTTCCTGAATATTTCGGCGCTTAATGAATATTAGTAAATATATGCTTATTCATATAAGTTTCATTTCAAAGCAGAAATCTAAGAATTGCAGTTGCAAATATTTCACCTGATATTGGTATAGCAGTATTGAAACACATCCATAACATTAAATTGTTATTAAACTTCTTTTATTTTTAATTCTTTCTTTATTACAAATTGTTTTACGTTTCATGTGCTTGTACTGCATATGTACGATAACAATATATCTATCTATATAACAACATGAGATAATGTGCCATGTAAGATGCTAAAAACGTAATACTTGCATTTGAGTTTTGCAATATTCGCCGTGTATGTTTTGTATTGAATATAAATACAATAAATATTATAATAATAGATGTCTATATTACGATTTTTTTCGAAGGGGGCAGTAAAATATTTTAATATTTCCAAAGGGTTCCCTGACATCCAGAAGTTTGGGAAGCACTATACTAAGTAATCCAAATTTTGATCATTCATGCAGTGTTTCAGCAAAATATAAATTGTTTATAATCTGGTTGGTCATACTTGTAATGTAATTTAATGAAAATAAATTCTTTAGTCTAAGTCATTTCCATAGAAATATGCCTGTAGTCTGTTGGCATTAGTGCCTGATGTTATTATTATTATTCGTGACACCTCCAAGGAGTCTGAAGACTCATCGCGGGAGGACACCTACTATACAACTCTCCGTCTTCACCACCAATCACCTACATCAACGCCATCTACTACCCACAACCACTACAGCTAGTATTTTTTTGTCTGTAAATTGCGTGTGTTCTGAAGGACCGATTTGTCTATATGCGGGATGAAAAACCCGAATTTCCGGGAGAAAAAACCCTGCTACCTCCATATGAGATCGGCTAACTCACCTTCAATTGAAAAAGTCCATATAAAGATTCCTTTCGTCATGACAAGAATCGAACTTAGGCCTTTTCTAATTGAAGGGCGCAAGTACCGTTGTTCTTCCAGTTGCGCTACGGAGGCAAAGATCTTAAGCTTCTCACATCAGCTACGCGAATCGAACCCAGGACACTCCTTTCCCAGGCATAAGGTTGAGAAGCTCATAACCACTGCTAATCGCGCGGTTAAAACGATGTCCTCAGATGAGGACATCATTTTTTTACATATACAGTTAAAACCACGAAGTTACACGGTAGGTGGGACCAACAAAAAGCGCATAACTCGGAGTATAATTTTGCATATATAAACATTTGCATATGTAATTTATATATATAAACATACAATTGGGACCAAAGGTTTACAAAAACACCTATATTTTTTAAAAAATATAATCATAATTGTAGTTTTTTGTACATAAAAAAAGAAAGTTATTTCGATGTCGATGGTTTCATAAAATCTAATAGATTCGTCTGCCGACATAATGTCTTTTTCTTGTCATGCAAAATTTCTTCATAGCAAGCCAATGATTTTTTTATTCCTTGACTTGTGGCTACAATTCGTTCCTCGTTAGAATCTATGTCCTCCAAAATCTGTAAACCTTTCTTTTATGATTGTTCTTACTGTGGATTCCTGTAGATCGAACTTCTTTGCTAGCTCACAAATTTTCATTCCACCTTCAAAATCCTTAATAATGTTGAGTTTTGTTTCCAAAGTCAATGATTTTCTTTTCTTGCTAGCTGTAGAAGAATCAGGCTTGCTTCTTTTGGATGACATTATTATTTTTTATGTGATAAAATTTTTATCAAGAACATAACATTAAACAATCGCAAGGTTTGTAGACTATAAAAAACGTGTATGAATGGAGACCATGCGAAACACGTCAGTGCTTGTTCACAGCATGTGAGACAACGGCGAATTCAGCCAACAACGGAAAGATACGACTAGTGGTGAGGCGTGAAGCGGGACGAGAATACGTACATTCTAAGAAACTGCGTAACTACGGATTCGCATAAGTCGAGGTATGACCGTACAGGACATAAATTTAGCAAAATTAATGAATTCATGGTAATACTGTAAGAATAAATGGTACTGTATCATGCCATTATAATTTTTTATAAATGAATATAAAAATTCATGCATGAGAGGGTTAAGTGACCATACCACCTGAGATTAGCTCTGCTAACGCATTCCTGGATGCTGACGATGTCAAGTTCTTTGCTAATATCCTTGTTTTTAATGTGATGCCATCTGTTCATGCCCATAATCTTTCTCATGACTCTCATATCTGTGGTCTCTAATCTTTCGTTAAGTGTTTTACTTCTGACCCAACTCTCAGATCCATACGTCAAATTGGCTTGAATACTGCCTCGTATACAGCTAATTTAGTGTTTTGGCTAATTTCTCTCTTATTCTATATAAATTTATTCGGTTGACTTCCTATCATACCAGCTTTGATGATTCAGTTGTCTATTTCCATATTCAATTTACCATCTTCACTAAAAATCGTGCCTAAGTAGCTGAAATGTTTTACTTGTTCTATAGGTTCTCCGTTCGCAATGCAGCTGATATTTTCAATGATTCTGCCTATTTTCATTGTCTTTGTCTTTTTATTGCTGACCTTCATACCATATCTATTACAATAGTTATTCGTTTTAGTCAGGGAATCTTGCAGACTTGTAGCAGATTTATTTAGAAGTATAACATCATCCGCATAAAGCAAAGAGCTGACATTAACATCTCCTATTTTGATATCAGGTTTAATACCACTTTCCTTCATAATGTGTCCATATAGATAATGAATAACAGAGGGGATAATGTACATCCTTGTCTGACACCAGATTTAACATTAAACCATCTTCCTACACCTCCTTCAATTCTAACTGCTTACTTACAACTAAAAGACTAAGTACTGCTTTATATAATGCCCCCATTGAACCATATAACTGTAGCATTTCGAATAGCTTCTCTCTTGGCACCTTGTCACATGCCCTTTTCAGATCTACAAAACTTAAATACAGAACTGTTATATTCCCATGATTTCTCAACTGTCTCTCATAAAGTGAAAATGTGATCCTGCTTGTTCTTCACCAAGCTTCTCTTCCACAATCCTCCTCAACTGTTTCTCAAGTATACTTGCATATATCTTACCAGGAACACTCAGTAGAGAAATACCTCTGTAATTCTCACATTCAGTTTCATTTCACTTTTTATATATGGGTACTATGAGAGCTCTACTACAATCATCTGGAATTCGTCCCTCTGTCCATGCCTTCTGAACATATGCAGTGCATCCACTGCAAGACTTTTATACCTCCATACTTGAGCATTTCTGGACAAATATCATCTACTACTCCTGCTGCCTTTCCACATTTCAGGCTTTTGATGGCAAGAATGGATATGTATTCCTGATTGCATGTATGTTGAGTATTTTTTTACCACTGTGCTGTCACCACAGCTTGTTTCATTTAGCAATTTTTCGAAGTAATTACTCCATACTTCAAGGATATCTTTTTCTTCTGTTTTTATGTAACCTTTATCGTCTTTAATTCTTTTTAAAGCACTCTTCATCCATTTCCTCCAGGAACTTTTGATATGCTTTCTTCTTCTTTTCTTTCACTGCCTCTTTAACTTCCTGTATCCACCATGGAGTTCTAATTTTTCTATCCTTACAGACATCCTAACCACATGCCTCTCTGGCTGAGTCAATCAGTGTTTTCTTCAGGGCTTGCCACTGAATCTCCAAGGTTTGGTTTTCCTGTCAAACTGTTTCATGTTTTCTTCAATCATGTTTGTGTATTTTAGTCTACAGTTCACATCTGAGAGCTGCTCAACTTTTATTCGCTTTAAAACTTTCTTACATGTTCTTCTTTTCAATATGAAATTCAATATGAATTTTATCCTGCTCAAGACTAAATGGTGATCGATCGCTTCCAATTTCAAATCCTCTGTACACTCTAGTGTCCTGCACCAGGGAGAAAACATCACTATCAACAATAACATAGTCAATGAAACTTTTCTTATTCCTTGCCTCTTCTCTCCATGTGAATTTATGCACATTTTTATGTTGGAACATTGTGTTAGTAATAACCAGTCCATATCCTGAGCAGAAATCCAACAGGTATTTGCCATTATTATTAGCTTTGCTCTTTTCTCCAAATTTTCCCAATATACTTTTATATGTCTGACAATCATTTCCTACTCTGCTATTTAGATCCCAACAACGACCAACTTTTTCTTTTTGCATTGTGTCAGTTGCTTTCTCTAAAGCCTCAAAAAATTCCTCGACTTCTACCTTAGTAGAACCTTCTGTGGGACCATAGGCAAAAATAAGTCTCATTGTTCAGTTCCCCATTCTCATATTTGCCCACATCACTCTACTTGAGACTGCCTGCCATTCAAGAAGATTAGCCTCATATTTAGTGTTGAATACTATGGCGACTCCTTCTTTTACTTGATTGTCATTGCCTGAATATAACATTTTGCATTCATTGGTCAGAAAGATCTCACCAGTTTTTGTCTTTTTTGTTTCAGTCACCCCTATTATGTCAATCTGGTACTTATCCAATTCTTCAGCTAGCTCCATTTTTTTGCTGTTCAGGCTTCTTATGTTGATAGTACCGATCTTGAACTCTGGTGATGTTGAGTTGGGTTGGGTTTTAGGATTTGTTCCAGAAAACAACAGGGGGCCTTGTTTAACCAGGTGATGCCCCAGCCGGCCTGAAATTCTGTCATGTTGTACCATCATTTTTTATTTTGGTTTAAGCCAATAATATTACAATTTCGTATTATTGGCTTAATATTAATTTTATTATATTATATTATAATATTTATATTATAATATTTATATTATTTATATTATATTTATATTATTTATATATAATATAAATATAATATAATATAATATAAATAATATAAATATTATATAATATTTATATTATATTATATATAATATTATATTATAATATTATATATAATATTTATATTATATTATATATAATATTATATTATAATATTATAATTATTATATTATAATATTATATTAATATTATTGGCTTAAACCAGAAATGGTTTAAATGAATGCAGAAAACCCTGTATCGGTTTTCTGCATTCCTTTAAAGGTTATGTGGGAGTCTCCTCTCAGTTATATAGTCTGACCCTTAAGCATCCCTAATATTGTGATAGGGAAGTTAATCTTATGGCAGTTAATTGTATATCTGGTCTGAAATTTCTTTGGCTCTTGCAAAAAAAAAAAAAAAAAAAAAAAAGTCAGATCAGATATGATTATCAAATCAGACATTTTTTGCTAAAGACTATCAAACCTGGATCTGCTTTTCAATCTACTCTGACTCGAGTATTCCTTATCTCACTTTGTAACTTCCATTAGCTGCCTTTATTATTATACCTCCAAAGAGTCCGAAGACTCATCGCGGGAGGGCAACCTACTATACAACTGTCTCCACCACTACATCGAACCTCTACTACCAATCATCTCCATCAACGCCATCTACCGCCCACCACCACAACTAGTATTTTATGTCTGTAAATTGCATGTGTTCTGAAGGGCCAATTTGTCTATATTCAGGATGAAAAACCTGAGTTTTTACTTTCCTAATTCACACAAGTACCACATTTCCCTTTCTGACTACATAATCAAATTCCAAATATGTACCCTCAGGTGTATGGAATACGATGATATGAAAGAGTTAGTTACTAACTTACTATCAACAATTTTCCTCCAAATTAATCTATTATCTGCCAAGACTCTGATATCATCAGATCTTATATTTCTCTCTTCTAAGGCACATCTTAATGTATCAATCACCTAAACCTTGGTCTTCTTTCCTCCTATTATTGCAAAAAACATCTGTTTTGCTAACCTTTCTTTTTTTTTACCTAAAAAAAACTTACCTTTAAAAAAAAAAAAAAACTTTTTTTTTTTTTTTAAAGGTAGGGAATCATAAAGTAAAGAGCTGAAATTAACATCTCCAAATTCAATATTGGGTTTAATACCACTTACATTCATAATGTGAACATATAGATGATGGATGAATAACAGAGATAATGTGTGCCCTTGTCTCACCTAATTTAACATTAAGCCAACTTCTTATGCCTCCTTCAATTCTAACTGTTGACTTACAACTGAAATACATACTATAATCTTGCCCAATATATAACTGTAACATTTTGAACAGCTTTTCTGTTTGTACCTTGTCATATGCCTTTTCCAGATTTCCAAAACTTAAATAAGAGTTTCTAGTTATATTCCAAAGAGTTCTCAACTATATGTTCTTAGAGTAAAAATTTGATCCTGACCTCTATTGTGGCCTGAACCTAGCTAGCTTGTTATTCTCCTAGCTTCCCTTCCACAATTTTTCTTAACTTTTTCTCAAGTATACTTGCATAAATTTTTACCAGGAACAGTCAACAGAGAAATTTCTCTTTCTGACTACTTATCATAAAAGAGAAGCAAAATTATATGCTATCGATCATAATCTAACACAAATCTAATGCATCTCTCAGAATTTTCTTAAATACTGTGCTTCAGAGCTAAGACCCATCCTGCATTGTCTCTACAATCTATTATACACATCTGGAACTTATCCTAATACACAGAAGCAATATCATATCCATCATATTCAAAAAAAGGATGATAGAAATCTACCATTAAACAACGATCAATAGACATCAATAGACAACTCTTCCACTATTCAGCAGCCACTAATTAATCAACAACCATTAGTATGGATTATGCCATTCAATATCCACAGCTGACATTGCAGCTTACATCATCCACTATGGGACATGTATTATTATTATTATTAATAATACGGGCGACTCCAGGGAGTCCTTAGACTCATCGAGGGAGGCCCTAAACATCATGTCCACACAACTATTTGACATTCTCACAGTATCTATCATACCTTGCCTTGAACTCACTCACTGTAATAGCACCCACAACAGACTCTGGCAGCTTATTCCACTCATTTACCACTCAAGTAAAGAACCTAGCTCTAACACCCTTGCTAACCACACTCTTGCCCAGCTTCCATAGATGTCCCCTACTTCTCCCACCACCAGTCCTGATCTCAAAAATATCCTCTGAATTAATCCTATAGCAATTTGAATGTCTCAATCATATCTCCCCTTTTCTGCCTATCAACAAATTTCTGCAACCCATAAATCTTCAACCTGTTGTTCTCATAAGATTCATTCCATAGACCTGCTATCATCTTAGTCACTCACCTCTGGATCCTCTCCACCTCCTTCCCATCAAGAAGAAACCTAGGTGACCAAATCTGGGCACAGTAGTCGAGATGAGGTCTTATCAAGGTTCGGTACAGAGGAACAATAACTTGCTTGTCTTTGCTCATCAAAGTATTTTTCAACAACAAGTGAGTTGATGAGCTGATTTAGTCACTTTTGCAATGTGCACCCTAAACTTCATCTCCCTATCCACCAACACTCCCAAGGCCCTGGTTTCATCCAGCACCCGGAGTACAGTTCCACCAATGTGGTATACTGCTGCTAATTTTTTCACCCCAAAATGCATAACCTTACATTTTGTCACATTAAATTGACATCCATTCTCCTTAGCCCAGAACTCCAATCTATCCAAATCATCCTGCAAGATTTTGACATTTTCTGCATTCACTATTGCCCTACCCAACTTTGCATCATCAGCGAACAAATGAACTGTTCCTCTTAGATCCTTCCCTATACCGTTAATGAACAAATTATACAGCAGTGGTCCAAGAACAAAACCCTGAGGTACACCACTAGTCACAGGCTGTCTCCTGAATAAACTACTCTCTGATATCTCTCCAACCACCCACCTATCCATCTCACCAACCCTATATCCATTCCCATATGTTGCAGTTTACGGATTAGAATTCCATGTGGTATCCTGTCAAATGCCTTAGCCAGGTCCAGCAGTATCACTGTAAACCCATTATTACCCTTATCCAGTTCAGCTGTCACTGTGTTATAAAACTTGAGCAAGTTACTGAGACATGATCTACCCTTCACAAAGCCATGCTGTCCCCCGTACAGTATCTCATTTTCATCAATCCGTTCCTGTATTTTTCCCTTGACTACTTTCTCCAAGTACTTGACAACGACTCCTGATATGCTGATCAGTCGGTAATTTGCAACAGTAGTCTTGGATCCTCCTTTATGCAGTGGAACTATTTTCCCCTCTTTCCACACCTTCAGGACTAAACCAGACCTGAGACTCAGATTAAACAACATGATAATTCTTTAGCCACTTCACGTAAGACCCGTGCCAGTATAACATCCAATCCCACAGATATACTCACATTAAGGTTCTGTAATAGACTATTCACCTCCACTTCAGTCATCACAATTCCCATATAAACTAATGGTTCCTTCATTCTTTCAATGTCACTACCTGGATGATATACTCTTGCAAAGTGCTCGCTCAGTAATTCCACTATATCAACTGATTCAGTGATCTCCTTACCATCGGCATTCCTTAAAATCATTTTGCCATGTACAGTTTTTTTTTTACTTGCAGCATATTGAAAGAACTGTTTGGGATTCTCTTTAGCTTGCATAGCTAGTTTCCTTTCATAATCTGCGTTTGCTTTTTTTTTACCACACTCGTTACCCTTCTGGCCTGCGCTTTATACCGTTGGTGTGCCTGCAGGTCACCTTTCTCTTTAAATTCCCTCCACAGTTGTTTCTTTTTTTGCAACTCAAGCTTAATGGTGTTATTCATCCATTTAATCCCTACTTGTTTTACTATTCGGACCCTAGGTTTACAATCAGCCATAACCTCCAGTAAATGCTCCTTGACCACTTCCCATGCTCTATCGACATCCAGCCCTTCCAGTTGTATAGGCTATGGCACTGATCCAAGCAATCTCCTAAGCTTGTCATACTTGCCAGCACAGTAATTCCACATATACCCTGTCTTAATCGAAAATTCCACACCTTTAGCCACCTCCCAGGTCAAGACCTTATGATCACTCTCACCAATAGGTGGCAACATGGTCATATTCATTACAGTCAAATTCTCAGATGCTATTACCAGGTCATGCACTCTCAAACCCCTAGTATTTTCAATTACATACTATCTCAGATAGTTATCCCTTAATAATTGAATAAAATCCATTTCCTTCCTCGCATGTGTCCTCTCCTCCTTCCAATCAATGTTACCATAGTTGAAATCCCCCATAATAATTACCTTCCTTCCACTCATTTCATCAATTTGTTTATGCATACTATCTCCACCATCTATTCCATCACCTGGTCTATAGCAACACCCAACTGTATATTTTGTTCTGCCAGTCTCAATCTCACACCAAATAGCCTCAAATGAGCTCTTTTCACTATCCTGCAATACAACTTCAATTCTCCTTGGTTGCAGTTCATCAGCTATCATCAATAACACTCCTTCCCCCATTTTATTCTCTCTGTCCCTCCTAAACACACTATAGCCTACACATTCTATCCCACTAACTATATCATCTTCCGTCAGCCATGTTTCACTAATGCCAATAACCTGTGTCCAGGAAGAGCCAACCAAGGCCAAAAATTCTTCCTTCTTGTTCCTAATACTCCTGGCATTAGTATACATGAAATGCAGAGGTTCCTTTGTCCCACCCCTATCTTGATGCGTTATTCTAACCATCCCATTCCGATTACTTGTTCTTAGTACTGGCTCGGGTACATTATATACATTCTTGCACTCAACTGTCTCACTGATGTCTGCATATCCACCCTCTCCCCTGCTTGGTAGTTCTAGTTTCCCTGGTTCTGCACATCCATTTTCACTTCATTCAGCAACACTTTTTCCAGTCTCCGCACACCAAATCCATTCAAATGCAGGCCATCCATCTTGTATAAATCCTTTCGCCCATCAAACTCATTCCATACCACATCGTCTGCATAACCTGCGCATAAAGTCATTTGCGATTATGGCCCTCCTTCTAAACTCCTCTCTGTCGTACCGCGGCAACAGACTTACTATCCTAATTCTGTCACTCTTTTCTCTCGCTACCTTTAACAATACTTTCAAGTCCTCTCTCAAAAGAATGGAAAGGTTTGAAAAACTTGTGCTGACACCCTTGACATTTCCAAAGCTTTCACAACCATGTTTGGCATCCTGGCCTGCTTCACAAATTGCCATCCTTTGGCCTGTCTGCCTCCCAATATAATTGGGTAGCCAGGATTTACTCTCTTTCTCTTTCTCTCTGGTCATTATCTGCAAGTCATGGTAGATGGCTCCCTCTCTTTGAGCTTTACCATCAATGCTTCAAGGCTCTATCATATTACCTACTCTCTTTCTCCTGTTCATAAATGACCTACTCACAATCACCACTAATTCTACCCACAGCTTTGCAGATGATAGTACTCTCCACTCATCCTACTCATTTGACAAACCATACAGTCATCTCAGGCCATACCATCCTCAATGGGACGAGGACAACCTTGCCATGTTCAATACTACCAAAAGAGTCCTGCCTTTTCTCTCACAAAAGAGATCTTAGCTCACCTACCCTTACCCTCAGTAATACACAAATCACCAGACAAAATCTATGGCATCTAACACAAATAACATTATTTGTTATTTGTGTTAGATGCTATTGACACATCACTCAATTGGTTGGGGGTGATTTTACCCCCAACCAACTCTAATATACAAATCTGTCCATACTTAGAATACTGCTCATGTTTAGGGTAGTACACCTAAAACTTCACTTAAAATCCTTGACACCATCCAGAAGCAAGCAATTAGGCTCATAGATGATCCCTCTCTTACAGACTCACTTTAACCATTATCTAAGATACAGTGTTTCAGGGCTGTCTATTCTACAGGTGCTTCCATGGTTACTGCTCCAGTGAACATGGAAGTACCACTACTTACAGCATTCCCATACTTTCTGTTGCACCTGTTATACAAGAGTAGCAGCAGCTGCCCAGCATCCCTTTTCTGTGCAACTGAAAACACACCGAACCTGCTTCTCCTCTTCTTTTATTCCGTCCACCTCTGTACTCTGGAACAATCTTCCTCACGAAACATTCCTAAACTACAACCTGAAGCTATTAACAAAAAATATCAATAAACTTCTATCTGAGTACTCATCTGCACCTCGCACATAGCACTCACATGCTTATAGCTTTTTCGATCTCTCATGTATGGGATCAATATAAAAAAAAAATAGTTAACCAGAATATCAGAAAATATGCATCATTTTAACAACATTCTGAACCTTTTCTTAACCAGTTTTTTCTCCGAATATACTGTATGTTGTCTAATTTCATCTTAGAAACTCCAACCATAATCTTATCAGTGTCTCCTTTTCTACTGATTGATCTTCTCCCAGCCAATCTCAGACTCCCCCCCCCCCCCACGACTACAATACTGTCAATTGAGATGACTTCAAGGATTTCAAAGCCGCTTTCAATGATCAGATTACGGTTTATATACACTCTCCTGATTCAAACAGCAGTGCAGAACTAATAATTGAAATAATCCTTATTGGAATGAGAACCTTCATTTGTGCACTCTACTGCAAACCCATGACTTCTATCCAAGTCCAGGTTTGATTAAAAAAAAAAAAAAAAAAAAAAGATACAACATATATTCAATGGCTCAAGTCAAAAACATCAGATTCTCATGTAGCTCATTCAAGAGTCTGAAACAAGCATGAAAATTCACTATAACATATTAATAACAAAATCACTTATGTTGATTTGAATGTCTTTATTTGTAAAACTTTCAGTTAAGTTGCAGAGCCATTGTTGATACAATTATAGGAAAACACAAAAAAGAGAACAGCAATGCAATTGAAAGTGTGTGATATTATGTGCACTATTGGATGCAGAATAGCTCCAATAGATCCACAAAATAAATTATAATAAAAGAATTTAGCTAATAAATTATTTTTAAATATAAACAATAAATTAATTACAAATTAAGAAACAGGCTGGTTGGCCAAGTGGTTAGCATATCCGCTCTCCAGCCAAAAGGCTGCAGGTTCGAATCCCACTGTGGGCATGGATGTTTGTGATTGTCTGTGGAAATACTAGTCATGGCGGAGGGCAGTAGATGGCATTGGTGTAATTGCCGTTCGTTAGTTGGTGGAGAAAGAGTGTAGAGTAGGTATCCTCCCTCAATGAGTCTTTGGAATCCCTGAAGGTGTCAAGTAATAATAATAATAAAAAGAATTTAGTTTTATTTTTAAATATACACAATAAATCAATTACAAATTAAGAAACACATGAATGGTGAGTATTAGTCAGTATAACTTCCCAAAACTGAGAAAATTTTTGGCAATCATTTTTGTTCAGGTTTGGGTTGCGAATCTGTGCTTCACAGCTTTCCTTGTACAGTCTTTCTAAAAGAAAATAACTCTTGTGTAATACTTTGGTTTTGTTCCACTGAATCCTGTATTTTGTAGATGTGTGTGGTTTGCAAACAAAATCGGATTTTGTTGGGTTCTTCAAGTGAAATGTATTCCTGATGTTCTTTAAGACATATTTGTGCAAAACGACCTGTTTGGCCATAATAACATAAGCTGCAAGAGCAGGGAATTCTTTAAACACCAAGACAAGAAAGAGGAGGATATTTTTCTTTAGTAGAGATAAGAAAGGTATTAAGTTTGAGAAATAGACAGAATGAGACTTTTAAGTCAATCTGTCAAAGTAGTCTTGCTCTTTTTGCTGAAAGTCCTTTAACATATGGAATACAAATTCTGGTAATTTCTTCTTGAGGCAGATTAATATAACAGCCATAAGTATTGTTTATTTTATTGATAGTTTTTGTATTATAACCATTAGGGATAAAGATAGTTCTGACAGTTTTATTAACTAAATTATAAACTAAATAATTTACGAACAAAATTATTTTATTGTAATTTATTTCGTATATCTATTGGAGATATTCTCCTGTGCCCAATAGTGCACATAACACTTTTAATTGCATTGTTGTTCTCTTTTTTGTGTTTTCCTATAATTGTATTGACAATGGTTATGAAACTTAGCTGAAAATTTTACAAATAAAGACATTTAAATTAATGTAAGTGATTCCATTATCAATATGTTATGATGAATTGTTCTCTTATGTCTCAATTTGTAGAACAATAAGTATGAAAATTATCCACAAATCAAGCAGACTTTGTAAGAACAAAGCTCAACTAGTAATTTGTCAGAAGTGTTTTATGAGTATAAGAAATCGGAGTCACGTCAGGAGCGAAAGAATGATGTGACTGATATTATGGGTATAACACAGGATTGTCAAAATGTTGTAGAGAATGTAATGGAAGCAGTGAATGATAGTTTATGAAATATGAATAAGAGTTTGACGGAAGTGGTTGAAAGTAATAATGTGGATGATGAAATGTAGGCATAGAAAGAAACTTCGTGCTTATGCAGACTCCTTCACAGGACAAAACATGAGCTCAAGTAACTGGAGAAATGATTGGAGTGTGGTATAGGAGGAGGGAGAGTGAGTGAGAGAGAGAGAGAGAGAGAATGGGCAAAGCATAAAAATGCAAGAAACTGGAGAAAAGAGATAGTATTGTATCTCTGTTAGTTTTAAGCTTTAAGTTTACAGAAGAAAGAAGCAAATGAATTAATTATTTGGCAGACACAAATGACTTGAAAGGTGAGAAATATGCAATGAGAGAAGATATTAAAAAAAGTTGTTAGAGAAGCAAAAATAAAGATTAAGAAAGTAAAGATTGTGAGTCTGCTGTCTCAGTATAATAGGATAGAATTGAGAAGAAGGGCCATGATTGCAAATTAGTTAATGTGAAGATTGCGCAGGAGGAATGGTGTGCAGTTTATAGATGTGTGGAATGAATCTATATATGACTGATGGACTGCACTTAAATGGCTCTGGAGTTAGGGCTTGGAAAAAGTGTTGTTCAGTGAGAGTTTGGAAGTGCAAAACCTGGGAAACTAGAGATATTAGTGGGGAAGCAATCAAGCATGTGTCTAGCTACCCCCTGAGAAAAGATAAGTATGGGTACAGGAATGATTATGAAAAGCTGGGATGCAGTTTTCCAAGTTTCAAATCTGAATGAGAAGGTGATGATATTATGTAAGGGTAACTGTGCACCCAAGGGGATGTTGAAATGCATGTAGATGAATGCCCGAAGTATCAGAAATAAAGAAAAGGAGTTTTTTAACATTGGTCAGCACAACTTGCCCAAAAATTATTGACATTAGTGAAACCTGGTTGTCAGAAATGATATATAATGAAAGACAGAATATAATGGATATTGTATTTTCAAAGAAGATAGAAGAAATAGGGCATTGTTAATGACAGCTGAAGAACTTCATCCAACAAAAATAGAAGTTAAGGAAGATTGTAGATTTGATGGAAATGGTTCATTTGAGGCTCTGTGGTGTGAGATTGAGGCCGACAGGACAAAATATATTGCTGGTTGCTGCTATAGATCTGGGGGGTCCATAAGAAAATGTGGATGACATGCATCAGCAGATTAGCAGAGTGAGTGCAGGCTGAGCAATTATCATGGAAGACTTCAACTAAGGTGATATAGATTGAAAGAGGAAAGGGCACATGACAAAATGGAAATGGAATTTATATAGTTACTAAGGGATAATTGCTTGAAACAGCATATGATGGAAGGGAACAGAGATTTGAGTGTGTTGGATCTGGTAATAGCATCAGAAGATTTATCTATAACTGCAGTAGCAACTCTACCTCCGATCAGGGAAAGTGACCGTGCAATCTTGTAGCAGAAGGTTGCTCAACATGTAGAAATTTCAGTCAAGAAAGGGTTTATTCAGAACTACAAAGTTGGCAATTACAACAAACTTAGGACACAACTTAAAGCACTTCCATGGCATAAGAAGCTACATGGAATGAATGTCGTTGGTGCATGGGAAGAAGTCAGAGATTGTTTGAGCAAGGCAGTATCAGACTGCATACCCAGGGCCAGAAGGATAAACAGAGTAGGGATTAAGTGGATGACTAGCAATATAAAGCAGGAGCTGCAAAAAAAAAAGAAACATTGTGAAGGAATATAAACAAGAAGACTAAATCAGATTTTGAGTTACTGATGGTAGGAAAGTGACAGAAGCAGAAGAAATAGTTCAGTTACTAAATGATCACTTTGCAAGGGTATAATCATCCAGGTGGTGACTTTGCAGTTACTGAGGTGACAAAGAATGATGTCAGCAAGATGAAGTAGAGATACTCAGTATATTGAAAAATATCAATGTGAATACAGCAGTGGGGCCTGAATGGTATATGTCTGTTCATGTGCTACGAGAATGTGCAAGCAAATTGGCAGTGCCTCTGACAAAGTTGTTTAATCTAAGTCTCGGCTCTGGCAAGGTTCCAAGGAAGTAGAAAGAGGGTAAAATAGTTCCATTACATAAAGGCAGCTGCAAGACAGAAGTAGCAAATTACAGACCAATTAGTATCTCTGGAGTAGTTGTTAAAGTGTTGGAAAAGTTGGTTACAAGTAGACTGGAACAGGTGGATAGGAATATGACACTTTATAGGGTGCAGCATGGCTTTGTAAAAGGTAGGTCCTGCCTCAGTAATTTATTCAGGTTTCATAAGAAAGTGACAGCAGAATTGGATAAAGGAAATAGTTACACCACGATACTGCTGGATTTTGCAAAGGTATCTGACAGAACACTGCATGGAAAACTATTACAAGTTGGAGCAAATGGGAATGGATATAAGGCTGGTGGAATATATGGAGGTGGGGGAGGGGGGGGCAACATCTGAAGGTGGCATATGGTGGACTAAAAACAAGGCAAATGAGAGTGACTCTGGTGTACTCCTAGTGGAGTGCCCCAGGACTGGGCACTCCATTAGGAGTACCCCACAAATTAAAGAGTAGTGGTCCTAGTACATAGGACCACTACTCTTTATGTATATTAATGATATAGCAGAAGATTTGAAGGGGGAAAATTTAGTTGTTTGCCGATGACAAAAACTATGGAGGGCAATAGTTCATAAAGGAGATGATTTAAATAAACTGGCAGTGTGGGCTAAGGACAATTGTTGTCAATTCAATGTTGTAAAATGTATGGTAATGTACTTGGGGATGAAAATATTACACACTTCATATCATATTGATGGTATAGTTTACAGGAAATTGATGAGGATAGGGATCTGGGGATGATAGTGGATAGAGATTTGAAATTCAGAGAACATATTGCACGAGTTGGCAAAATAGCTCAGAGGATCACTTGGATACTGAAGAGAACACTGACAAGTAAAGATAGGGATATTATTATCCTCTTTATAAGGCTATGATTCAGCCACATGTTGACTACTGCACACAGATTTGGCCACCTGCGTTTCTTGGAGATCGGGAGGTGGTGGAGAGGATTCGGAGATGAGTGACCAAGCTGGTGATGACATGTCTGTGGAATTTTGTCTATGAAGATAGACTGAGGGTGTGTGTGGTTTGCAGAGTTTTGCTGACAAGCAGAGTAGAGAGGGATATGATAGAAACTTATAAGTTACTAAAAGGATACTATAAGATTGATAGAGAAGTAATTTTTAAATACACGGGGAGTAGGGGGGAAACAAGCAGTCACACATGGAAGCTGTCTAAGAGTGTTAGTAAGGGTGTGCAGACTAGTTTCTTTTTTTTTTTTTTGGAGAGTGGTGAATGAGTGGAATGGATTGCCAGAGGTGGTTGTGAGCACCCTAACAGTGAGCAGGTTAAGAAAATGTATGATAGGTATTGTATCAATGGATAGAGTGGGTCACCTGCGATGAGTCTTTTGACTTCATGGAGTGCCCAAATAATAACAATAATCAAGATTCTGGTCCCTTGATTGACTACTGGGCATAACATCTGCCCTTCCTTGTATCTCCTCTCATATGCTAGTGGTACTATTGTAACACCTTTTCTTCCAACTCCTGCTCAGAATGATAAAGGCAAATCTCTTGCAACACTACAAACTACGTCACACATGCCTCCTCTGATCATTCACCAGAAGGATATCAGAAAAATCCTCATTAGTCTTGATACTAATAAATCTCCTTGTCCAGATGGTCCCTTCATGCATTACTATGGGAAAAAAAAAAGCCTTTATCTAGCTTGTACTTAAAAAGAGAGAGATAAAAGTCAGCCATCAAATATCACCTTGCTATCATCACAGTACTCTGATAAGCAATGGAGAAGGTCATCAACAACCAGCTTCTCCACTACCTAAGACCCACCTATAAGTTAATCAGTGATCAACATGGATTCCAACATTCTCATTCTACAAAAGACCTTACCTACCTATGGGAAACAGGTCATAGAAAGATACCTCATCACAATTAATATTCCAAGGTATCTGTGTCTGGCATCGAGGCATTCTCAAGAAACTATCATTTTACTGTCTCTCTCCTACCTCTTGTGATATGAACAGCTTCCTCTCCGGTCAGGTCAGTCACCGTTTTATTATAGTTTTATCATTGTTTTATATGTTTTATTATATTTCTGATGAAGAGGCTATTTAATAAATAGCCTCTTCATCAGATTTCTTTACAAATGCTGGAATACCCTAGAGTTCTATACTTTCACCCACACTCTTCTTTCTTTACATTACCCCCCCCATCTCTCGCTAACTTCAAATTCTCATGGACTCTCCGGTCCTCTTCTTCATTCAAGAAACTCTATAATAAATGATTGAGACTTCAAGATCTTCCATAACCAATGCCTTAAACACTAATCTTCTCATCATTCTCGAAGCAGGGAGAGATAGCTTAGTGAATTTTAATGCTATTAAAACACAATCCTGTCTTATTACCCAACATGAAAGATCCCACTTCACTCCATCTTACTTTTGATAGTGTTCTTCCAATATCCTTTCAAGATCAGTTTCCCCCTTCTTGAGCTACCTTCACTTCAATAGGTTTATATCAGATTATCCCGATATAAACCTATTAATAGCCTTACTAAAACATTTTATGTTATTCTTATCCCTTCAAAAACATTACTTCTCATCTCCAACACTTAATAAATCTCAAATTTGCCCTACATTAGAATACTAGTCTTCTCACATTTAGGATGGTGCACCCAAAATCTCACTAAACACCCTTGATTAAACACAAAATCTGCCTAATAGGTGATACTCCTCTAGTCACTTTCTCATATTTGCTCTGTATGATTTCTTACAGGCTTCTATTTTCCTCTAATCATGTAAGAACTGGTCAACATTTGCACACAGTCCCACTCCAAACATATATCGCTCTCATTATCACTTTACCAATGAATATAAACCCCAAGCTTTTCAAGAATCTTATTAATGGATCACTTCTTTCTGGTTAATTGCATGTCTACACATGGCACTGTTGCTTTATAGGTCTTGTTACCTCTCAAGTGGGATCAATATATATGCAGTCGAGTCTCTTTTTATGCGGTGGATATGTTCCACATAAAACCGCATATAAAAAATCGTCCAGGGATACGTTCCATAATTTTCTAAAACCACATAAAACCAAAGCAATGAATTAAAATAAACCTAAAATCGCATAAAAAAGTTTATAAAAATTCAGGAAAATAAAAATGCCTAAGTTTGTTTTAAAGCTTTATTCATTTAATTTTATTGAAAAGTAACAATATTTTTTACATTTTTTCATCAGAATTATCGTCACTATTAGACAATATTTGCGAAATCACTTTCATCACCAGAAGAGATAGTCAGCACATCAGATCTGTATGGAAAAGGCAATGGTTCTTCACAAACAGAATTAGCTTCACCCTCATTCTGTGTTGATTGTTCTTTCGCTTGGTTGAAAAGCGGGAAGGAGTGATGACAAGAGCCAGGACTGTAGCTTCAGTTCAAACTTAACTGTAGTTTATAGTCGATTTTGTAGTGGTACAACGTTTCTTTGTGGTGTTTTTATGTTTGCTTTCAATGTTCTCACGCCTGAAGAAGTCGGCTTTCCGACGAAACATGTTGTGTGTTAAATAAAATTAATTGTTTATCGAATTCTCGGAATTCAGTCAGTAAAAAATATGAACATACATATGTATATATAAATGTGTATACACACACACACACAGTCTGTTTGATGCCAGAAATGTATGTCATATATATATATATATATATATATATATATATATATATATATATATATATATATATATATATATATATATGACATAGATCTCTAACGCTTAATATCTCTGCTGTGATGTTGTGTGTAGATCTCTAAAAGCTAGTATTAAAGATTTCTCAGAATCAGACAACCCACTTGAATTAGGGAAAAATTTAATTAAAGGATATTTCTTTTATTAGAACGAAAAATTTCACGTAGGGTTCTTTAAAATTCTTCTTTGTATAAATCATGAACCGGTCGAAAATTTCTTTGATGCCAGAAATGTGCGTGTGTATAATAGACGAACTGTGGATTAAGCGAACTGTATATCCAATACCTGGTTACTTATTCAGTCTTTCTAGAAGCAAGAATATATGAAATACTTTATTCACTGCTTGAACTTGAAAAATAATGGTACAGGGTAGTTTAAGACCTCTTTACAAAGAAATGAAACAATATTATATATATGTATATATATATTATACACAAACCCACATATCGTCACGCTTGTAAAGCAATTTTGTCAAAAGGCTTACCTGTTTTGACAACAGATTTCTCACTGGAACTAAGCATTCTGATGCTACACTTTGGCATAGTCTATTCAAGCCTTCACTTATATCGATTAATTCCATCATGAAAGCTATTAGAAGAAATAACTTTATGAGAAAAACATTCCACTAAACAACGACCATCACTTTACGGCATCTTTCTAACAGCTAAGCGTTAGACAACCACGTGTAAATTTGTTTTTCTTTCTCCAGATGGCACTAAAATACATGCAGATGAAATACAAGTAAAAAAAAAAACAATATATTAAAATAATTGCACAGGTAAATAATGAATAAACAAAAACGGAGTGCAATATAGCTAAAACAGTAAATTAGTAAATTCGGAAATAGTCTTCATATATACCAGAGGATGGGGGGGTGAGTAGGGAAAGTTCTGATAAACACCTAGAACAAAAATGATATTGAAGCAATTGATATAAGAGAGAAAGAACATACGAAGATATAAGAATATAAGAACATAAGTTGCTCATACCGCTGCTACTAGTATGTTCTTTCTTGTGGTTATATCAGTTGCTTTAATATCATTATGTTCTAGCTGTTTATCAGAACGTTCAAGACTCCCTCGTATGTGTGTGTGTGCGTGGGTGTGTTAGTAAATTTGGAAATAGCCTAGATATTTTTTCTAGCATTCATATAACTTAACTGATAATCAATTCAAGTATTTTTGTATGATGAGTTATAAGAATATTTATTATTACCCTAAGACCTCATAATGACCATTTTATATTCAATATATTATTGTTGTTGTTTACAAACTTCATACAATCCCAAAATGAAAAATGACCATAGAGGATACGAATTTTGAGAACTCCATCAAAAATTATTATTATTATTATTATTATTATTATTATTATTATTATTATTATTATTATTATTATTATTATTATTATTATTTCGGGCGACTCCAGGAGTCCTTAGACTCATCGAGGGAGGCCCTAAACATCATGTCCACACAACTATGCGATTACATTCTCACAGTATCTATCATACCTTGTCTTGAACTCGTTCACCGTCATAGCACCCACAACAGACTCTGGCAGCTTATTCCACTCATTTACCACTCTAAAAGTAAAGAACCCAGCTCTAACACCCCTGTTAACCACACTCTTGCCCAGCTTCCATGGGTGTCCCCTAGTTCTCCCACCACCAGTCCTGATCTCAAAAATATCCTCTGAATTAATCCTATAGAATCCCTTTAGCAATTTGAATGTCTCAATCATATCTCCTCTTCTCTGCCTATCAACTAAATTCTCTAATGACTTTTATTTCTCGGAACTAGACAGAGACCTTCATCTCTACGATACTTTTACGGACAAGTAAGCAAGTAGTTTCCATATTTTAGCCTTCACTGGGAGTGTGTCAACCTATAAAAAAAAAAACCTTCAGGAGATAGTACGACACACAACTACCTCTATCTCGTGGCCCTAAAAACCCTAACACAGCAGAGCCGTAGCTAGGGATGGACGAAGGGGGCGGTCCGCTCTGGGCGGCATTTTGAACCTTTTTGAACTTTTGCAGTTAATTCTAAAAGACAGTCTGGATAACTAATTTCCAAATGTTGTAATACTATTGCGATTTTTCCTCACAATTGCTGTAAGTGTTGCTAGTTGTGAGAGGAGTTTTTCTAAATAAAAGTGATTAGGAATTACCTATATTACTATGAAATAGACTTCGCCAATATCATCGAGGATTTTGCTAACAGAAAAACAAGAAAAATAACATTTTAGAATGTTGAAATTAAAGTTTTACTTCAAAAATAAACATAGTGTTTTAATATATTTCCCTATACGTCATTTTGACTCTTTGTAATTTTTTTTTGTGTGTGTATTGAGAGGGACGGCAAACTCAGGGACCGCCCCGGACAACAAAAGCTCTTTCTACACCACTGTAACACAGGTATTATCGTCTGTAATAGTGGAAATTTTACGGGCGATGTTTTTGAGACACTATTAACAAGGTGACAGATACATTTCCCAAGGAGGATGTATATACAGTAGTATATTTAGATTTTGCAAAAACTTTCAAGAGATTACCACATGAAAAAATAGGTTAATTGCAAGAGATGAATGTTGGATAGTAGATTAGTGCGTTGGATTGGAGATTGGCTGTCTGATAGGTATCAATGCTTCACAAGAGGACCTAAATAGTCAGTCTGAATGGCGAATGTGTAGAGATATCAGTTTAATGTTACAAAGTGTAAGGCTTTAAAATTTGGGAGGCAAATGTGGGATGCTGAGGATAGGGTTGGTCGGGACGTTTCGGAGGAGAGAGGAGATGAAGGATTTGGGGATTGTGGTGAATAGAGCCGATATTTCGTGGACATTTTACTAAAATTGTGAGGATGACATAACGGATTATGAGAATAATGTGGAGAACACTGATATATAGAAGAAAGGATTTTCGATACCATTATATAAGACTTTGATTTACCGCATATGGATTACTATACACAGATTTAGTCACTTGGTTTTTAAAAGGATGTTGAGATGTTGAAAGGTTCAAGAGAAGATTAACTAAGTTGGATTCAATAATGTGGGACATGCGGACAGATTGAGAGAATGCAATGACAGAGCCTAGTGGACAGAACGAAGAGGGCAGACATGAGCGAGACATATAAGTAGGTAAGGAGTAATTACCAAATTAACATGGATGAGATTTTTTATACAATATCTGAAGACAGGGGAAGAAGGAGAGACTATCCCTGGAATTTGTATAAGGCGGGTTGTGAGCAAGGGGGGGAGTAGATTTTGTTGCATGAGAGAGGTGGGTGATTGGAATGCATTGCCTAATGTGAGCATAGGGACAGTGAATGCATTTAAGTCGAGGTATGATGAACTGTGCATGTAAGAGTGAGACTTCCCACAATGAGTTTCTTGACTCCATAGACGTCTGTTGATAATAACAACAATAAGAAGAAAAAGAAGAAGAAGAAGAAGCTAACGCCTTTAATTCCGTAGGCCAGGCCTTTTAACTCTATCTAGCTATTGGAGACTAAGTGCACAGTTCAATCTCCACTGGTAGATAATCACAGATAGCTGGTACATGACTATCGCTAATTATAGGCGGCGACAGATGAAAAGACATACAAACAAGTGCTGCCATCTCTTGAAATTTAATCCTAACAGAATGCGTTACTGTCTGAAAAAATGGAGGTTCGATGGTCGATTTTCTTGAGTTTATGGGATGAAAAACCCGAGTTTACTGGGAAGTAAAACTCGTTTGCCTGTGCCAGAGATCAAATCAAGAACCGCTCAACAAAGGCTTAGTCCAGTCCGCAACTAGACTTGCACTATAAGTCTATCTTTGGGCGTTCTATCACAGTGGATGTAAGCACCACTTCCACTGAAAACAGAGAACGGCTTAAAAAAGTTCTTCCTTTAACCGTCAATTAGAATTGAACATGGCAGCCTATCTCTCTCTCTCTCTCTCTCTCTCTCTCTCTCTCTCTCTCTCTCTCTCTCTCTCTCTCTCTCTCTTTCTCTCTCTCTCTCTCTCTTTCTCTCTCTCTCTCTCTCTGTCTCTCTCACTTTCTCTCTCTCTCTCTCTCTCTCTCTCTCTCTCTCTCTCTCTCAATTTCTTAATGCGTTTGCCACATTACCAAAATCTGCTCGTTAATTAGGTTAAGTTTCTTAAGATTTTCGATACTTTTATTCACCTTGAAAGGATGATCTAATTATTTTGACATTTCTCACAGATGAAAATAGCTCCAAGTTTCTGTCTTATAATCTCTTATACCAGTGGTGTTCAATCTTTTTTACTACGCGAGTTACTTTTCTATAAAAGGATATTCGGCGACCTACTCTCTTATATAGATCACGTTCCCCCAACCTGATATCTGATTACGCACAAATAAACAACTAAAAAAAAAAAAATACACAACTAAAAACTTTATTTGTGTATTTAAAAATGTATTTATCACTTAATTATTTTAATACAACAAATATTTTAATAGAACAAAAAAATATATGTGAATAAAATATTTATTTCTATGTTTTGGAAAACCAAAGTTAGAAAAAACAGCACATTGATTTATTAGGCCTCGTCTGAGACCTTGTATGAAGTTTTGAAATCCCCAAAGAACCGGTATGAGTCTTTCATCTTAAGGTTCAAGTTCAGCATGCCTATGGTTCTCCTCCGCTTTCTTTTGATTGTAAGTTGCCGGCCACCGCAAAGTTGTCTGAACTCTTTCTGACTGACTTCGGAGATGTTTACATTTAGAGCCTGCAAGCCTTTCTCATACATACAAGTTTCAATA
Organism: Typopeltis vanoorti; assembly: GCF_054136105.1. Classification (NCBI taxonomy): domain Eukaryota; kingdom Metazoa; phylum Arthropoda; class Arachnida; order Uropygi; family Thelyphonidae; genus Typopeltis; species Typopeltis vanoorti. Next base: position 71,414,022 of record NC_143567.1, on the reverse strand, counting down.
ACAATCTTGGTAATGCCGCCATGTACAGCTATGGAGACAAAAACATTGCCTTTGTTTTTAGCACTCTAACACCGGGGTTCTCAACCTTTTCCAGTGGCGTACCACTATATTTAATTCAAGATATTAGATGTACCAGTAAGCAAATCTGTTTTCGTACCACCCGGCAGTGGCTCACGTACCACCAGTGGTACTCGTACCATAGGTTGAGAATCCCTGCTCTAACATATTCTTATTAAAGCAGTATATACAGTTAGCGTCAAAAGAGTTATTTACAAAAACATCTAATACAAACTATACCGAGACAAACAAAGTTTATTTTTTTTACAATATTCACATGGGACTTAACCTAAGTAAAAAATCGTTGTAATGTGCTTTGGAATATTTAATATTTAAACTACAATCGAGTTTTTACACTTTGCTTATAATCGTATTCACTCGGCTCGCTGTTTGACTTCCACTGATCCAAATTAATTCATTTAACCGGACTTATAAGAAAATCATTGATTTGACAATTTTAACGAAAAATAAATAAACAATAGCAATACATTTAAAGCGAATTAAAAATAATACAAAATAATGATAAATAAAATATTATGTTTTTAGTTTTAATTAAATTTTTAAGTAAGGAGGAATACACAGGAGATCGACCGGTCGATCGCGATCAACGGGTTGAACACCCCTGTCTTATATTATCTCACATCTAATTAACGATTGAAATAGCACACATTCCGCATTAACTAGATATGATATTATCAACATATTATCTTAGGGACCTGCTCTGAATTTTTTCCACTGTTCTCTCCAATCTCAAACTCCAAGAAACCAAACAGAAGAACAATAAAATTTTGATTTAAAATTTTGAAAAGCGGCAAGTATTTCACTCTTTACATTATCAATATGAATATTACGCAGAATTGCTAAAAAAAGTGCCTCAGCCAGATTTATCTCAATATCTGAATTATTAAAAGATATGAATTACAATTAGTAATAGTCTTAAGCCAGGATTGGCTACCGGTGGAGTTTGAACTGCCTACACAGCCTCCAAAAAGCTAAACAGGATATAAAGGCCTCAACTGCCCTATAACGGAATAAAAGGCGATAACTGGTTTTATGGCTAAACCTCCAGGCCTATCTCCACAGCATTATGGATCAGTGGATATTTTAATTCTAACTGAAAGTGCTTGTAATGTGCGCCATTGGGCCAGTGGTGTAGCTAAAGCTTTTGCCGCCTGGGGCGGTCCCCGAGTTTGCCTCTCCTCTCCATACACACCAAAAATACTACAAAAAGTCAAAACAACGTATAGGGAAATAAATTAAAACACTATGTTTATTTTTGAAGTCAAACTTTAATTTAAACATACTAAAATGTTATTTTTCTTGCTTTTCAGTTAGCAAAATCGTCGATGACATTGGCGAAGTCTATTTCATAGTAATATAGTTAGTTCTTAACTCCCCTCACAACCAGCAACACTTACACCAATTGCGAGGAAAATTCGCAGTATTATTACAATATTTGAAAATGAGTTCTCGAGACAGTATTTTACAATTAACTGCAAAAATTCGAAAAGGTTCAAAGTGCCGCCCAGGGCAGATCGCTCCCTTCGCTCTCGACTAGCTAATCTTCTACACTGGGCAACTGCATATCGAATCTTCAGATAATCAGAGTAAATTCGTCTATAACGATGTATTTGTGGCTATTGAATAATAATAAAGCACGTCTCAGTGTCTTTACGACATCGTAAAGAACTTGCTTGAGTAGTGATTCATGCAATAGAGTGACGTCGTATCCCCACTATTTAGACTTGTACTGTGCGCCACTGGGCAATTGCATATAGCCTCTTCAGATAATCAGAGTAAATCTGTCTATTAACTAAATGTATTTGTGGCTACTGAATAAAACACGTCTCAGTAACTTGATAATTTGATTCTGAAAGCAATCACTTGGTCTTTCCGGGAGATTGCATTGACAATATCGTCTCTGAATGCAAATAATGTAACTTTCGTTGGTTCCTTACATTTTGAAGTAATTTAATTTTTAATTCTAAAAATACACTGTTTGGAAAGAATTCAAAGAACACTCACCATGGACTGAGTGCCACCTAACGATTCACGTGTTTATAGCAGGTATAAATTGGAGGAATATAATGATTCCAAGTAAGTGGATCTGTGTCCAGGTGATATAGCTGCTAGAAGGGAGCTGCTGGAGTTTGAATGAGGCGTTCAATATGACGCCGCATTGAAGGCGTCATATTGAACTGTTTGGCAAATTGTCGAAATATTGGGTTATTCGAGATCAACAATCAATGATACCATACTGAGATGGAAGCGATGGAAGTCAACTGCAAGTGGTACCCGAAGTGTACGACCGTCCACACTCACTGAACGTAACCGTACGGTGCTGTGATGGATAATATATAAAAACGCCATTCGTCGGCCGATACGGTAAAAGCGGAGTTCCGGGATCGACTGAAACACTAATCTTCACAAAAACATTCAGAGACGAGGCTCATAACATAGGTTTCCAAGATGTCACCGCAATATGCAAGCTCACATAATCCGAACCAACATGCATTTTCATTGGTAGCCTATATATAGTGGGACATTTAAGCTTGAAAAGCTATTATATGGAGGGAGGAATCACGCAACACCCTCTCCCAAACAGATGGAAGGGTGAAGGTATGGTGGATGCCTGGTGATTGTTTGTTATCAGAGTGTGTAACCTCAATTGTAAAATTCGGAGGTGGCGATGTGATAGTATGGTACTGTTTTTTCTGGTTCTAGTTCTTCCCACAGATGTTCAGTTGAGTGGAGATCAGAGCCCTGTGGAGGCCAGTCAACTGTGATGACGATCATTTCCACATCTGTAGGATTAACTAGATCGTCGAGTATGGTCAAGGGATGTCCTTCCCACAATAATCCAGGGCATTGTTACATGCCTGCAGGAAGATTGCTTCAAAATTTCCAATGAATTTCATTGTAGGCTTGTGGAAGGTATGCCCAGAGGATTACTGCAGTAATCACAGTGAAATGAAAGAGATTCTACATCTTAAGAAGGTGTGCGCCATGGCTGTTTGTTCCTCATGCTATGGTGTACATTGAGTTCTTTCTGAGCAGTGCTGTATATCGAATACTTCTGCTTGCTGATTAGTTTCATCATTACATTGCTGTAGAATACTTTCGTCAGGTAAATTTCGTTATCTTAAATGTCCTCAACTTCTCTTGATATTTGTTATTTTTAATTCTCAGGTTACACAACCAGGATAACTGAATTCATTTCTTTCTCACAAAAAGATCCCCACATAATGTATCACGTTTGCCATTATCTTTAATAATATATAGATCTCCTGGCAGTATTATATATATAGGTATATGATGATTTGTTGTATTAACTCGGAATTGGGATATGTTCATACTTTAATATACTGACTGAGATCCGAGAATTAGAACAAACAATTAAATTTATTAAATACGTAACATGTTTCATCGGAGGGGCAGATTTCTTCAGCAGTGAGAGAACATAGAAAGCCAATAAAAAACACTATAAAGAAACATTGAGTCACTATAAAACTATAAATTATCAGCTAACGCCTATGCTGTTCCCGTATAGGGAGTAGGCGGGGCCGTTTACCCTATCTAACTTTTGGAGACTGAGTGGGCAGTTCAATCTCCACTGGTAGCCAATCAGAGAGATAGCTGGCCCAAGGCTATCACTGATTCATCGGTACGCAGTGAAGAAGAAGGCAGCAAGCTAGTGCCGCCATCTCGTGGTCTCTAACCCTAACACAATATTTTTTTTAATGTCTGAAAATAGTGTGGGTTCTACGGTCGATTTTCTTGAGTTTACGGGACGAAAAACCTGAGTTTCCGGGAGAAAAAATCTGCTAGCCCGGGCCAGAGATCGACTAACTCTGGAACAGGCCGAAAAAAGGCTTAGAAAAAGTTCCTCTAGTCGGCAACTAGATTTGAACCACCAAATCCTTTCTTCGTGCGGTCAAGCGCTGTAGAGTGCAAACGCCACTTCTTTTTTTTTTTTTTTTTTTAAAGCAACACGACTGATTTTTATTCTATTTCATACATTATAAAAATAATATGTACAATGTATATGATAAACTTATCTTTTTCATAAGGAATACTTCAGAAACTAAATAAGCACTTTTTTTTTGCAAGAATATTTAGTTATTTATATAAAATTATAAATTATAAATGAAAACTGTGAAGCTTTGATAGATTACCAGCTTTTGCTGTCAATTTAATCTTTTTTGCCATTTGTTCTTTAGTGTTTTCTCTCTTATTCTTCTTGGCATACAAAACCTTATGCCTAAAATTTATAATGTCTTCTGAAAGATTTCTTGGCTTCTTCATTTCTTTTTCTAGTACTTGAACATTAAATTTTGTAGTTCCATAAATACTTTTAAACTTCTCTTCTAACTGATGTCTCTTTTGACTTTTTTCTTCTTCCACTGTCTCTGGAAATGTCTTTCTTTTACTTGCTTTTGGTATTAAATACTCCTTTGGTTTTTGATGAGACGCTGATGTTTGAAGACTAGCTAAAAATTCATCAGGGAGTTTTTGGGACTGGAAATTTTTTTTTCTCTTCCCAATTTTTTGCTGAACATTTCGATTATGGAGTTCTGTTCTCTGCTGCTTTCTTTTTTCTTTAATTTGTCGTAACTGTTCTGAAACAGTCTTAAGGGATTTCATCACTGTATCTCTTACAGAAGAAAAAGAAATCACTTCTGGTTCTGAATCACCATCTTCAATAGATATAACAGGTGTTTTGTTGCGATCATCTTCTCCATCAGATTGTGTGATAAAGTGATCATTTTTTTCAAAATATCAAGTCTAGCGACTCCTAGATGGCAATACAATGTCACCCTAAAATATGCCACGCCACTTCTACTGAGCTACACAGGCTCTTTAACTATAAATTATAAAACTATAAATTCGACTGTAAACCACAGTTAACTTTGAACTGGAGCTACAGTCCGTGTTAAAACTCTGTTGTCAGACACCTGTGCGCGTGTGGCTTCACGAGTGGGCCAATATCTGACAGCAGAGCTGAATGAGTCCGAAAAATTGTAGCTGAGGTTACTGTTTATATGGAGAGGGTTTATGACAATTTCTTTAGACTCGACTATGCGCGTTCTACCTCGTCATGAAGGTTTGAAGTTGTTGTCCAGTTTATCTCATGTTGGCGGCCTTCATTATTTGAAGTTGTTGTCCAGTTTATCTCATGTTGGCGGCCTTCATTATTTGTGTTTACTGAAAACAGGACACAGCTTGGGAGGGCACTAGCTCTGGTTCTTTTTGTAAGCAATGTCTCTTCGGTGTTCTTCGAGGAGGATGGATTTTTCCGTTATCCCATAGTATGGTTTTCGACAATCACATATGATTTTGTGCACACCTAGGAATTGTAGATGGTTGTAAGCCTGTTTGTATTTGCTTAAACTTGATCTTAGTTTGGGAAGAGTAGAGAAGCACGTTTTTATGTTAAACGTTTTCAAAATTCTTCTTAGTTTCTTGGAGAACGTGCTGATGTATGTAAAGGAGATATAACCTTTGGGGTCGTCCTGTGTTTCAATGTTGTTTCGTTGACGGCGGTATATTTGTTTATTGATAGTTGTTGAAGAATAGCCATTGTTTTTGAAGGTCCTTTTAAGATGTTGTAGTTTATTTTTTAGTTCTTCTTCATCTGACAGTATAGATCTGGCACGATGCACTAGAGTTGAGATGATACCCATCTTCTGTGCCGGAAAGTGATGTGAGGACGCATGCAGGTATCTGTCTGGGTGCGTAGGTTTTCTAAAGATGGAGATTTTTATGGAGTCAGATGTCTTAATAAGTTTTACATCCAGAAAAGGTAGACATCCATTTTCTTCAATCTCCATGGTTAATTTGATGTCTTGGTAGAAGTTGTTTAAGTGATTTAAGAAAGTGTGAAGATTGTCAATACCGTGTTCCCAGAGAAGGAATATGTCATCAACATATTTTCAGCATATTTTCTACATGTCATCAACATATCTAAGCCAAATTTTTGGCTTAGATATGTTGATGACATGTAGAAAAGGAGATTGCCTTTTTTTCGAATTCCAGTAAAAATATGTTGGCTAGTATTGGAGAGAGAGAGGGCTGCCCATTGCTAACCTTTATTCTGTTTGTAAATTTTTCCTTCAAATTCAAAGTAACCAGAGTTAACACGATGAGATAGCAGAGAATTCAATGAACAAACACTAGTCTGCTACAGCCATGTATAAACATGAACGTTTATACAAAGAAAGTGCAGAAGCCCTAATTTATCCAACTAACGTCAACCGCAATGGCTGTCTTTCCGTTCCAAAAGTGTGGAAATTTGTACCGTTAAGTGTAATAAATAAATTTGTAATCACAGTTTTTTTTTTTTACTCATATTATCTAATTTTAATTTTTTCAGTCAAATATTTTTAACCTCTGAACACGCGACTTTATACATGGAGGGATTCTGATATCATTCATGGCTTGTTTCTTTATTCAATATCTGTATTGTTTTTTGCTTGATGCTGATGATATCGTTTTTATGCGGCCTTTGCACACCACAGCACTTGAGCGCATGAAGGAAGACTTCTTGATTTCGAATCTAGTCGTCGACTAGAAGAAATTTTTCTAAGCTTTTTTCGACCGGTTCCCGAGTTAGTCTATTTCTGGCACAGGCAAGCGAGTTTTTCTCCCGGAAACTCGGGTTTTTCGTCCCGTAAACTCAAGAAAATCGGCCGTAGAACCCACATTATTTCAGGCATTAAATACGAGTGTTAGGGAGCACGAAATAGCGGCATTTGTTGAGCCGCCTCTTGACTGCGTGCCACTTAATTAGTGATAGCCTTCGGCCAGCTATCTCTGATTGGGTACCAGTGGAGATTGAACTGCCCACTCAGTCTCCAAAAGTTAGATTGGGCTAAACGGCCTTGCCTACTCCTTATGTACAGGCATAAAAAGGCGTTAGCTGATTTTTTATATTATATTATATTATACTAGGGGAGATACTCCCCCCGGCACCTATGGTGCCCAACACCCCGTGTTCTGGACAGGTAGGCGTGTTCTCCTTGAATTCTGAGGACTCGAAATTTGAAGACTCGACACTCAGGGTATCCCCTGAGTTTCAAAACGTTTCAAAAAAAGTGACATAGAAAGGTTTTTCATTTTACATATCTTCTTCTTGTTCTGCAGCTTTTCCCACTTAAGTAGGGTCTTATCATTTTATATTATATTATATTATATTATATTATATTATATTATATTATATTATATTATATTATATTATATTATATTATATTATATTATATTATATTATATTATATTATATTATATTATATTATATTATATTATATTATATTTTCATATAATAACATGTAAATATGTTATTATATGAAGTTATGTTGATAGGAGAGTCTTTGTAGCTCAGTAGAAGTGGCGTTTGTACTCTACAGCGCTTGACCGCATGAAGAAAGGATTTGGTGGTTCAAATCTAGTCGCCGACTAGAGGAAATTTTTCTAAGCCTTTTTTCAGCCGATTCCCGAGTTAATCGATCTCTGGCACGGGCTAGAGGCTTTTTCTCCGGGAAACTCAGGTTTTTCTTCCCGTAAACTCAAGAAAATCGACCATAGAACCCACACTATTTTCAGGCATTAAAAATATCGTGTTAGGGTTATAGACCACGAGATGGCGGCATTAGCTTGCCTCCTTCTTCACTGCGTACCGATGAATCAGTGATAGTCCTGGGCTAGCTATCTCTCTGATTGGCTACCAGTGGAGATTGAACTGCCCACTCGGTCTCCAAAAGTTAGATAGGATAAATGACCCCGCCTACTCCCTATACGGGAACAACATAGGCGTTAGCTGATTTTTTTTTTTTTTTGAAGTTGAATTGATGATTCTTTATATCGAGTGCTGTGTTTGTGCGTGTATTTATAATTCTGTTTACGAAATTAATTTTTATTGTGACTTTTTCTAGAGAAGTTATAAATTTGCAGTTCATTTGTAACGTAGATAGGTCAAGGATTTTCTCCATATATTATTGATTTTATAGCATTTTATTGCATTTTTTAAAATTGTTTTTTATCTAATTCGGAAAGCCTGCTCTAAACTCTCAGCGTGTTTGTTGAAGAACGAATGTGCTAACCCTTGGCCATCCTGGCTGGCAAAATAAAGTAAATTTGAAATAGGCGAGAAAAAGAAAAAAAAAATCTAAGAAAAGGAATGAGATAAAGGGAATGATCTATGTCACGATAGCGAATATATATATATGCTTTCAAATTATATGTGTGATGATGAGACCTGTGTTAATCCTACACTCGTTGGAGACAGTGTTGATTATTCAGCTTATGTCTCAATTGGCTTGCCTTTGTAAATGCTCTACATTAAATATTATAATGACATTTTAGACTAGCCAGCATTCTTTCCAAACTTCTGAAATGGGTTAGTTCGTTTGTTAGTCTTGTAAATTGCAGATGAGTAGAACCTTGATACGAGACTATGCCATTTATGTCATCGCTTCATAATCCTAATTGTTTTCATGTTTTTTTTTTGTTTATTTTGAGGAATTATAATTTTAAAAGCTTGTATTCCTTCTGAGGATCCTATTTAACTTGTACCACTTATCAAACTGGGAAAATAAATAAATAAAAATTAAAACTCTTCTAGTCAGAGTAGAATCGTTTAATTCTAGAATGTATTCTTCCTTAGATGCTGATGTTGCGTCATTTTCAAGTAACGCTTTTTATTTTCAGAGAGGAAGAAAGTCCACTTAATTTTTTTTAAATATTAATAAGCAGCGGTTTTCCATCCTTCAGCAATTAGTAGGTGAATTCGAGGCTATAAATGAACGAAATGTTTCAGATGGAGGATATTACAAATGTCGCCATTCCGATGGTGTAAACCTAATTAATAGGTATAGTATGTTTGTAATAGTGTGATTTGTACAATCAATATTTTTGAGCTGCGATGTTAAAGCAAAAATTCCTTTTAGGGAAAAAACTTTCCTGATTGTAGCAAAGATCGTCTAACTCGAGACCCAGTGGAAGAAGACCTAAAAAATACCTTTAAGAAGAAGACTTTAAGAAACACCTACTAATCTAACCTCTAATGTTCTTTCTTCGGCCGTATAGCACTATGGAAACAAACTCCATTTCCACGGGGTTGTAGAAGTTATCTTGGACATCATATATAATTTCCAAGTAATTTTATTTATACAGTATTTACAGCGCCGTAATTATATAAAAGTTGAAAAGGATCATGGAGATTCTTTCTATATGAGGTATGAGAGTTTCACTAAGGTTTTTGTTATTAGTAATTAGTATGTTTTAAGGTAACTTTTAATTAGCATATGTTAAGGCAAACTGATTCTCGTGTTTTTCTTTTTTCTGTATTCTTCATTATATGTTACGATAACATTATCAGATTATTCAATGTCTGTATTTTGTATTAAGCTGCTCAACTGTTCAGTCACCATAACAGATTATGACATCGAGGAAGGGTTCTCTAAGTGAGGTTTGATGTTAGAGGGACTCTGTCTCTATTGTATAAGTAAAATGGATATGATATCCAGCATTATTTGTAATAGTTATATATTTTATTTATTTTTTTATTTTTGGCGAAAGTTAAGATATCTGGTTCATATCATGATCTATGTGGTAGCCGAAATATATTACAGTTGTAATCTGTGTTATGACGATATATCGGCGTTTATGTCCTATATTGCTGCAAACTGCTGAATTTGCAACAGACGTCATGGAATTATAATCATCATGATGTATGTTTCCCTTAATTCCATCTTAAGATGATTAAGATTGTCGTGGAACCACTTTGAAAGTTGATTTACATCTTTGTACATTGGCTTACTGCTTTTTTGAAGGTTGGTATAGTTACAAATGTTAAGTTTTCTAATTAGAATGCTGTTGTTAGGTACTTAATATTTATTCTTATGTGCTTAATTGCACCTGGCTAATTCCTTACTTAAGTATATTTAGATGAATAATACATATTCTTGTAAATAAGCCATACTTTTTCCCATTATGCAAAGTAGACTCTTTGGGACTTATTATATGATCATTTTCACGGTTGGCTTTAAGCCTGTTATTGACGATTGTTTCCATCATTTTTATCATTGGGAAGGTAAGTATTCATTTTCTTATTGTATTCACTCTTCTAAATTGCAATAATGATAGTTATTTTAAAATGAAGAGGAATATGTCTCGTTTTTCAATATTGCACTAATTCTAGTGAATATTTTTAGAAGGCTGAAGTTGCACTCTATATCCGCAGATATGATTTCATTTAATAATGGACTAGTTGTATTTTTCGAGTGTTTGAATTGCCAAGGCTATATATTTAAGGAAAAACCTTTTTTTTTTTTTTGGAAGCGGTATTTCTTAAATGAGAGATGATCAATGTTGGTCGTGTTATAGTTTTAACATATTATTAAATGATGAAATATTTTTAGTAATAATTACTGTGGATTCTAATAAAATTAATAAATAAAAATCCGCTAACATTTCTCAAAGGAAAGGGAGTAAAGACCATTTAGCCCTTTTTTTTTTTTTTTTTGATGACTAGAGAAGCCTATTGGACTGTCAGTAGCCTTCGTCTTCAATGACTTTCAATCGATGGGCTAAATGGTCTTTTACTTAAAGTCATTGATATTAAATATATCAATGACTTTCATAGGAATTTAATTTAGGAAGATTCACAGATCCTTCAATGACTTTCATAAGAAATTAATTTAGGAAGATGCACAAATCCATTGTGTTATATTATTTATTTCTTAAAGTTATTTTTTGAAGAACAACCTTCTTAGCTATTTTATTAAGTATTTTTCCTATGAGATTAACACGCTATTAGGCACTTTGATCACCATCATTAATTTACTGATATGTACTTTCAAATTGCGTAAAAGAAACTATGTTATGTACTAAGTTTACATTATTACTAATCCCTTCTAAACAATTTTCCTCTAAATTAATATATCACTTCTGTGCATTCGAATATTATCAAATATTGTCCGATATTATTTCAGTGGAAGAGACATTTGTATTCATAGCGCTAGGATTCCGAAAGAAACATATAAGTTTAATTCTAGTCGCCGACTAGATGAGGAACTTTTTCTAAGGCTTTCTTCGACCGTTTCCAGAATTACTCGATCCCTGACACAGGAACCTGGTCTCTTATACTAAATACTCCGATTTTTTTCTTCTGTAAACTCAAAGAAATCGACCGTAAACTAACACTATTTCAGTCAGACAATAACATATTGCTTTCGAGGTAGGGAACACGAGATGGCGGCACTTGTTTGCCGTCTCTTCACTGGCTGCTTAAAATTAGTGAGAGTCTTGGGCAAGCTGTTTCCTATTGGCTTCCAGTAAATATTGAACTGCCCACTCAGTCTCCAAAAGTTAGACAGGGATAAAACACCCACGCTTGCTCCCTATAGGTGAATAAAAGTCGCTAGCTTATTTATATAATTTTATATCTGTTATATTCATTGTTATTTTACATAATGCGTAAGCCCTGCTCTGTAGACCAAATAGAACTTTTCCAGCCCACTTCAGGTCTCCAGTAAGCTGGGTGATGGTCTCATACCAGATATATAGATTCCTACCTAAAGACAATCACGAACTTCCATGCGCATGGCGAGAGTCGAATTCTCAGCCTATTGGTCGAAGAGCAAATATGCCAGCCACGCAGCCCATCAGGTGGAAAAATATTCACATACATTCATACAAATATTTATCACATTTGTATTTTACAAGTTTCTTCACTTGTCAGCAGTTGCCTGGGACCAGGATCTTCTCTCCATCCACAGGTTGTCATCAAAATTCCTTTCATTCATGTTTTTTATGATTTCTCCTTTCGAAGTTACTCAAGGTGATTCAACTTTTCATATATACTTAAAGGAGACAAATGAAATCATTTTGTTGGCCATCTCTTATCCGACATCCTTCACGTGATCGTACTACTGAAAACTTGTCCCTTCCATTCTTTCCACCACAGAATCTAGCTAGTTGTTCCGTTGTCTGGTGATTTCATTCTGAAATCACACGATCCTGGAGATGGACAATTCCTTCTGAGACTACTCATTTCTAGTAGACAAGACTTTTGTTTCTGGCGCTGGATTAATGGCCATCCTTCACTTCAATATATTAAAATACTTTCGTTAACAACCTATTTTTAAATATTAATACTGTACATATTAAATTTATTTCTCAAAAAAACGTTTTTCATTAATTCATCAGGAACATTCTTATTTATTTTACTTTATTTCCCGTCATGATATTAATTAACGTTATGCAATGGTTCTAGAACCTCATGCACTTCTATCTCTAAATCCACCTAATAGCGGTAGAACTGTGCACTTTACACTGGATCTAGTAAAGTGAGCGGTCTTTATTTGAACTACCTCCTATGCTTCTGATATGAGACTACCAACTGCATTCAGTAAAGTTATTCTCCCGCATTTATTCTTACTTCTAGCTGCAGCAGAACGATTAAAATTATTTTGGGTTGCCTTTATCCTGTGCACCTAATTTGTTTCTATCCTCCATCTTACCTGTCCATACAATACTAGTTTTCTGCCCTGAGCTTTATATACTTCATAACTTCCTCTCATTGTTATTCTGAGGTAATTCCATCCACATTATCTCCTTCTCACGAATCTCTTGTTTACATTGCACATCCACTTTACTCTCATTATAATTGTTCATCAAATTCTAGGGACACATCCAGATACTGCATTCCTTATGCAGTATCTGAATGTGTCCCTAGGAAGGATATCAACTGATACCATGGAATCAAAGATGGTATTGTCTTAAATTTGTCATAATTTCTAGATTTGTAGTTCAGTATATAATCTGTCCTGACTGGAAGATCCACATAGTTGCTTACGTCCTAATATGGCATGATTACTGGTGGCAAAATATTCACATCCTTAACTGAGATACCTGCCAGTTAGGATCAAACTTAACACTCTTTGTCCTTGAGTTTTTTCACATGCTGCTTGAGAAAGTTGTCATGCAACAGCAAAATAAATTCTTCTTTCTTTTTAGTATTCTCTGATACCCAATCAATGTTCAGATAATTTGTTATGCTAATAATAATTACTCGTTTATTACTTATCTGGATAATTTGGTGATATATTTTTTTCCAATTATATGAAACATGAGGCCTATAGCAACATCCCATCATAATATTTCAACCTATTTGCTTCCACTTCACATCAGATAGCCTCAAGCTCAGTGCTACATGGTAAAATATTACTATTATTGCTTTCATGTGTTTCTATCCTATCTGGACCGAAGTCATCTGATACCATTAGTGGTATGTATTCCTCCTCTTCTATCATTCCTAAAACTACTATATTCCTTGCACTAGATTCTGGATATAACATCCGACTCTGAGAGCCAGAGTTCACTAATGCCAACAATTTAGGTTATACCTTACTCACCAAACTCAATGATTTGTTACTAATGCTCCTAGCATTTGTTCAGAGGTAACTATCTAGTCACTTTTTCTTATACTTAAATCTAGTCTGCCTAGTCAAGTAAGGGAACATTCTCTTTTCTCTCCACATAAACACATACACACTCAAAATTCCCAAAATAGCAAATATGTTGAAATATTATGATGGGATGTTGCTATAGGCCTCATGGTTCATTTACTTGGAAAAAATATATCACCAAAACGTAGTCCATCCAATCAGGTATCATAAACATATCATATGACAAACTGTTAAAACTGACGATAAGGATGAACAATTAGTTTGCATCCTGGCTAGGATGGTTGGCTGACAAATGCTGGTAAATTGTGTATAGTTGTGTATAATTGCGTACAATATCGTGTAAGAAAAATATGACAAGTGGGTTTTCCCATGTTCTGGGCCTTACTGTTTAATTTATATATGCTAAATTAGGAATAGTAATACCAGGAAGCTCTGATGTTGCAAGAGGATTTGAATGGTTGGTATTCCTGGCTGAAAAATGGGGATGTGAACTCAACAATTCCAAGTGTAAAATCATGCATTGTGGCCAGTGAAGGTGCAAAAAGAAGTTTATTATATTATATTGAGAGAACTTTGCTCCGGGAGGCAAATAAAGCAAAAGAGTGACCTGATTAAGTAAGTTTTTTTAAAGTAAGTAAAGTAAGTAAGAAGGAAGTGATACTTTTACCATATAAAGTATCAATCAAGGCACATATGTGTATACAAATAATACGGATTTCTGTGGACAGATATGGTCACTTGGATAGTGTGTACTAAGAAAACAGAGTGCAAATGCATATGACTAAAACTGTATCAGGATTCTGACATGCTGAATATAGGGACATATTAAGAAAATGTAATCTGCAGGGCTGAGAATTTAAAAGGTTGGGTTATAATTGTGACATATATAAGCAAGTGAGAGGATTCCTCCCCTGTAGGTATTTCACTGTATGTTTTGAAGGCAAGGGTTAAGAGATATCATGGTCTGTGTTTGGAATCCTGCGATGATTCCAACTCCATGGAGAACTGGAAAATATTGTCTTTCTTGGCATAAGCATATTAAAAGAATGTAGGTTTCCACTCTAAGATATCAGACAACCTGAATACTGTACTCAAATTTTAAGTGACATCGGTAGTTCCATAAACATCCAGGAATCAATCGAATAACCTGCTTCATTAATAACGAAAAAAACCAAATCAGCTAACTTTTTTCATTTCCTTATAGGGAATAAACGGGGCTGCTTTAATCCTCACTTTTGGACAGAACGAAGGTCAATCTCCAGTGGTAGTCAATCAGAGATAGCGGACCCAAGGATATCACTAATTTTAAGCAACATCTCATGAAGTGTGAAAGTGTCTCCATCTCTTGGTCCCTAACCTCAACTGAATATCTTATTGTCTGAAATATACTGTTAGTTCTATAGTTGATATTTAGTTTACTGTACGAAAAATTCGAGTTTGTGGGAGAAAAAATCCACTTGCCTGTGCGAGAAATCAACTCGGGAACTGGTCGAAAAAGACAGAAAAAAATTCTAGTAGACGAGCAGAATCGAACTTAAATCATTCTTTAGGCAGCTTAGCAGAAGATGTAAACGCCACATCCACTGGGTATATTTTATTAAAACAATAACAAATAAATATATAGTAGTAAAAATAAATACATCATAAATATATATATATATATATATATATATATATATATATATATACACATTTACATATTTGTACACCAGAGGTAAAGAGCACTATGTCCATTTTTTTACGCATGCGAAGTAAGCGGCTAATAGTCCACTTAGTGCTGTTTACCTCGATACCATGATGGCACATAATGCCCTTTCCAAATTGCTAACCCGCTTATTATTACACACAGGAGATAGTGCTTTGCACAACTGAAAAGAGCGCGAAACAAAACATTAAAATATACCTAAAACTCAATTCAGTAAAAAAAATGGACATAGTGCTCTTTACCTCCGGTGTACAGATATGCTTTAACCTCCTTAAGGATATTACTATTTGTTACAAGTAATTCATTTTGTGAATTTACCTCTCATAATCATTAACAGTGAATAGTTACATAACCAAACTCTTACTGTAAGAGTAATTGATATTAAGCCTATCTCATCCAGAATAATAGGAATTAGGCTAAAAGCCAAAGAAAGGACTACACATAAAGGTTATCTAGATTTACGCACCACACGCAAGTCATAATGAAGAAGACATCGAACTATTCTACAACGATCTTTTATTATTATTATTACTATTATTATTACTACCACGGGCTACTCCAGGAGTCCTTAGACTCATCGAGGCAGGCCCTAAACATCATGTTCACACAGCTGTTCAACATTCTCACAGTATCTATCATACCTTGCCTTGAACTCGCTCACTGTCTTAGCACCCACAACAGACTCTGGCAGCTTATTCCACTCATTTACCACTCTAAAAGTAAAGAACCCAGCTCTAACACCCCTGCTAACCACGCTCTTGCCCAGCTTCCATGAGTGTCCCCTAGTTCTCCCACCACCAGTCCTGATCTCAAAAATATCATCTGAATTAATCCTATAGAATCCTTTTAGCAATTTGAATGTCTCAATCATATCTCCCCTTTTCCGCCTATCAACTAGTTTCTGCAACCCACAAATCTTCAACCTGTTCTCATATGGTTCATTCCATAGACCTGCTATCATCTTAGTCACTCGCCTCTGGATCCTCTCAACTATCTTAAATAGATAATACAAACTCCACAGACATCTTACTCATAATCGGAGATTTCAACGCTAAGATCGGAACTTTCAGAGAAGAGCTAAAAGATGTAGTGGGGAAATTTGTAATTGGAACAGAAAATGAAACGGGAGAAACAATGCTCAATTTCTGCAAAGAAAACAACCTTGTCATCTCAAACACAATGTTTTACCATAGACTTAGTTTTAAACACACCTGGACCTCACCAGATTGAGAAATGCGAAATTGTATACATTATATCCTTTTTTTTTTATATCCTAATTAAAAGTAAATGGAAAACCTCAGTCAAAAACGTAAGAACGCTCAAGAGTCTAGATCTGGATACAGCCCATGAACAATGCAACAATGTGGATAAAATTCAAAGTCAACTAAAAAAGAAATAGAATTGATAAACTCCACATGGAAAAGTTAAAAAATAACCAAATAAAATTAGACTACATTAGGAAAATTGAAGAAATAAATAGGACTCAAACAGATGAAACCAAAAACCTTTGGAAAACACGGAAAGAAATATTAATTAACTCGGCAAGGGAAACTTTAGGAATTTATAAGAGACACAATGATAAATGGATAACATCTGAAATATTAGAAAAATGTGAAGAAAAAGAAAACTAAAAACAAAAATAAACAGATATACCTCAGAAGAAAAGAAGAAATACAAACAACTTAAAAATGAAATTGATAAACTGCAGACAGGCTAAAGAAAACTGGATAAACAAAAAAAAATGCAATTAGGCATATAAATACCATAACTCAAAAACATTACATAATACACTTAAAGAAATTACAAAAAAACGTTTCACCACTATCGCTAAAAATGATCAACCATCACGGCTAAGAAACAGGATATGCAAATGCGATAAAGGCAATATGGATGGAACAATACCAAGAAACCTTTAAGAATGAAGCAATAACTACCTAATAACAAAGCCCACACTAAATCAAGACATGACACTTCCAATGGAAGGATCACGCATGATCCTTCCATCGGAAGTGGAGAATGTTCTAAAGCAAATGAAATCTGACAAAACACCAGGGATAGACCAAATTCCATCAGAATTCTGGGGAAAGCAAACAACTTTAAAATTTCTTACCACACTTTTCAACAAAATTATTAAATCAGGAGAAATACCAGAAGATTGGAGAACAGGAATTATCATACCAATTTACAAGAAAGGTGATAAGAAAAACTGCAAAAACGACAGACCAATCACATTATTATTATTATTGGAGTAAAAAGACTCATCGCGGGAGCCCGACAGTGACACATTAACCATTATTTACACAATACCTAGCATACCTCTCTTTAAATCCATTCACAGTTGAAGCATTCACAACCACCTCTGGCAAAGCATTCCACCCATTCACTACCCTCCAAGTAAAAAGTCTAGTCCTAACACTCTTGTTAACCACACTCTTACACAATCTCCAGGGATGGCCCCTCGTTCTCTCACTTCCTGCACTGGTCTTAAAAATATCATCAGTATCAATCCTGTAAAATCCCTTTAACAATTTAAATACCTCTATCATATCTCCTCTCCCCCCGTCTATCAGATAATTTTTGGAGCCCACAGATCACCAATCTATCCTCATAGGGAACATCCCACAGATCTACAGCAATCTTTGTAACCCGCCTCTGAATCCTCTCCACCACTTCCGCATCACCAAGAAATCCTGGCGACCAGATCTATGCACAATAGTCCAAATGCGGCTTTATTAATGCCCTATAGAATGGAACAATAACCTCACTGTCCCTGCTTATTATTGTGTTCCTCAACAACCATGTAATTTGATGTGATGTTTTGGCAATCTTTGCAATATGCCCTTTAAACTTAAGTTCTCTGTTCACAATAACTCCCAAGTCTCTTGTCTCATCAACTTCTTGCAGTTCAGTTCCATTAATATAATAAACAGCATGCGATGTCATCCTCCCGAAGTGCATCACCTTACACTTAGCCACGTTGAAATGATAGCCATTTACCTTAGTCCATACGGTCAGCCTATTTAAGTCATCCTGTAAGATATTTACACCATTTGAATTGATTATCGTTTTTACCAATTTTGCATCATCAATAAACAAGTGGATATTTCCATTCAAGGTATTTCCAATATCACTGATGTCCAAATTAAACAATTGAGGACCAAACACTAAGCCTTAAGGTACACAACTAGTCACTTGCCTTTTCCTTGACTCAGCTCCTCCGTAAACCACTCTTTGATATCTGTCTACCAGTCCTCCTTTAATCCAAATCGCTGTCTTCGGATCCATACCCATTTGCTCTAATTTATGTAACAGAGTTCCATGTGGAATCCTGTCAAAAGCCTTTGCAAAGTCAAGCAGTATCACTGAGTAAGGATTTCCTTTATCCGACTCCACTGTTACTTTATTATAGAAAGTAAGCAAATTACTTAGACAAAAACCTACCCTTCACATAAACATGTTGTCCTTTATAAAGTATCATATTGCTGTCCACCCAGTCATGAATTCTAATTTTTACCAATTTCTCCAAAATCTTAACTACCACTCCAGATGTACTGATTGGTCTATAATTTGCAACCTCATTACTCAGCCATGCTTACAAAATATTTAGAAGAGTCTTACAGAACAGAATAAAGAGCACATATGAGATCATTCTTAGTGAAGAACAGGCAGACTTCAGAAAGAATCGCTCCACATTGGATCAGATCTTCATAATAAAATATTGAGGGCATAACAAAAATATCTATTACTGTTTTATAGATTTTAAACAGGCATTCGACTCCATAAACAGAGTAACTTTATTAAGAATATTAAAACGGAAACAAATAGATGAAGATACCCTAAACTTCTTAGAAAAATATTATAGTTTTACAGAAGCAATAACTAAATAATCGAATAATTAAATTCGATAGTATAACAACGATAAAATAAACGTCAGTAAAGGAGTAGCCCAAGAATGTCCCATCTTCCCATACCTTTTCGACATCTACCTAGAAGATATGGGTAACTAAACCCTGGAAGGAGAAAAATGGGTCAACCTAAATGGTTATAACCTTTAATATTATAAAATACGCAGAAGACATTGTAATGATAGTAGAACAAAAGAAAAAATGGTGAACTTAATAACCTAACTAAACAATACAGCATGACCATAAATACAGACAAAACAAAAATCTTGATAATTGGAAAACAAAATCGAAGAAAAATTAAACTTCACCTTGAATGGATCAACAACTGAACAGGTAAAACAATTCAACTATTTATGAACAGTAATAACAGAACACCTAGATACCATGACCACTATTAAACATAGAATATCGACTGCATGGTCATCATTTAATAAGCTTGGTAAAATCTGGAAATATAATAAAATCTCCAAACCTCTAAAAATAAAATTATATAATGCAATTATAATACCCACTGTGCTATATGCTTCAGAAACCTGGACACTCAAGAAAACATAGATACGAAAACTGGAGGCTATCGAGATGAAATGTCTCAGAAAAATAAATAAAACAAAATGGATAGAAAAGAAAACAAATGAAACTGTAAGACAAGATCTAAAATATACAGACTCATTAATAGAAAAGATCAAAAGAAGACAACTTCAGTGGTACGGACATGTCGAGAGAATGCCATCAAAAAGATAAAAGAAAAAAAAAGGAAGACCAAGAACTAAATGGATAACAACAATAAAAGTCAATTCTGAATTACAAACATATAGACAGCTCACCAGCCACGCAAGAAACCGAGACTATATAACAATTTGTTATATAGTCTCGGTAGTGGAAACGCCGAAGTGAAGCTTATTGGATCTTTTATTTAAGGAATTTATGGGTGCACCTTTTTGACAACTCGTATAGCAAAGTACATAAGTTTTTTTCACTATAACGTCAGTATTACCTGGTTTACCTACTCACTGATGAGACCTCAATAAAGGTTGAAACCGGTCTGGGTTTCAACATAATGTATAACATGATACATCTCCTAGGAGATGTGTTTTACATTATGGGTAATACTAAGAATAGTGATCAGAACTTTACCCACCTTTACAACGAGTTGCCCTGGTGTTGAACTACGTGCTTTAGCTTATGCTACATTTCACCGAAACTTTTATAGTTTACTATATTCGGCATGAAATTCTTTGATTCCGATCTTTGAGTTTCTTCTTCGGCTTTGAAATAATGTGGGATTTAATATCCACTTAATTTAAATAATTTTACATCGCCGATGTAAAAAACTAATATAATTAATGTCATGTAACTTATTGGCCTCTTCCGTCAGGGATGGGTCAATAAGTTACATGACATTAATTATATTAGTTACATTAAGATTTTAGCTCTTAATACCTTTGTTTTATTGTTATTAACTATTTAATTGTTAGCTCTTTTAACAACTATTATTTGATTACACATTTTAATATCTTAAAGTTCATTTAGCATTCCAGAAATTGTCTTATTAGCTAATGTATTCTCTCTCTCTCTCTCTCTCTCTCTCTCTCTCTCTCTCTCTCACACACACACACACACACACACACACACACACACACACACACACACACACACACACACACGCAAAAAAAAAAATTAAGGTTCTTTCTGTTCAGCTATCTGAAAAATAGCCTTTGTTAATTTGATGCAAGTGAATTCCTAAGGACTTCCATTCCTCTTTTTCAAAAGGATAGAGTTCCTCATGGCATCTTGAAGGTATCGGTGAAACTTGGTTTTTATATTTGCACCGCTTGTTCTGTCATACATATGGTCACACCTGTATCTCCAAATAGCAAACGTATTATAATAATTATAATTGTTTATACTCTGCTTAACTTTTACTCGTTTAGCCAAAATATTACATTTTCATTTAATTCTCTGGCATCCATGGTTTTAGAAGACTCTTACAAGATTTCTTCTGCTTTTTTACAATAAATCATCATGTGGTAAAGTGTTTCTGCTGTTTACAGAATTGACATGTTGCAAAAAAACATCCAACGGTATTCTTTTTGCTATGCATGATGACCTTGAAAGAAAAATTTGTATAGAATGGGCTTATTGGAAGACGAAATGCATTATTTAAGACTGAGCTTAGTTTGATCTCTCACCGTTTTTTGTTCTCAGTGCTGAGTTATTGGGAAAACGGTTCTAGGAAGCTTGGCATATGTATAAAAAAAACCCAGCTAACGCCTTTTTATTCCCTAGGGACTAGGGAGTTGGCAAGGCCGTTTAGCCCTATCAAACTTTTGGAGGATGAGTGGGCAGTTCAATCTCCACTGGTACCCAATCAGAGATAGCCGGCCCAAGGCTATCACTAATTAAGCGACACGCTTAATTAGTGATAGCGATGATAGCTTAACTAGTGAAGAGAGAAGGCTCAACAAATGCCGCCATCTCGTGGTCCCTAACCCTAACACTCGTATTTAATGTCTGAAATAATGTGGGTTCTAGGGTCGATTTTCTTGAATTTACGGGACGAAAAACCCGAGTTTCCGGGAGAATAAACCCACTTGCCCGTGCCAGAGATTGACCAACTCGGGAACCGGTCGAAAAAAAAAAAAAAAAAAAAAAAAAAATATATATATATATATATATATATATATATATATATAGCTCTTGATTTGGTATGTAGTAACTTCTCAATGCTGCAATTTTCTTCTATAAACCAGTATCCTCCAGCCATTTGAGCAAGCATTCTTAGTGGGTTTTTTTGATGGAAGGAAGAAAGCTGACTTTGTCAGGAAGGCACTTTTATAGAAGAGCAATTGCATATCCGTGTTATAATTTATGTGCTTTTACTGCAGTTATGGCTATGATTATTTGATTATTTTTAAGTGTATACTAGACCGAGATCTCCAGCTTCTAATTTCTGGCAGAGTGTTGTATGACGCATTGGTTCATATTGTGAACCCCATATATATGTCGCAAAGAGTCTATAAATTTTATCTGCCCATTGTCGGTGGTATGGAATGTTATGTATTTGGTACCACAATCGAGAGGCTAAGTACATTTCGCAAATTCTAGCTTTTCCTCTCACAGAAAGGGGTCTATTTCGCATATAATTATTATTTTTTTTAAAATATGGTTTCATATAACTCTTTCCATTGATCTACATGTAGGTCTAGAGCTCCATTTTTTATTCCTAATACTGGAAAGTAGTTTTTTTCTCAACATTCCCGCCAGTATTTTAGGTTTCTTTTTTCTAGTCGCCGACCACCAAACAGTAAGACTTACCCACATTCATCCAATGAGCTGAGGCCTTTGCAAAGGAGTCGAATATTCTTGTTTCCTCCATAGATTTTTTATTTTCTAGAGTGAGTGTTATGTCATCAGCAAAAGCTAGCTATTTTGCTTCACTTTCTCCATGAATATTTGTTCCTTGAATTTGTTAATTGTTTATTGCTCTAATTAGTGTTCAAGTGCTAATACAAAGAGGGCCATACAGAGAGAGAGAGAGAGAGAGAGAGAGAGAGGGTCACCTTGTCGTACAGAACAATTGATTTGTAACAGATCTAGAGTTTTTTTTATTATTTATGATTACATGACTTTCCCCATTTTCATAACATATTTAAACCACTTCTTGAAGTTTGCTCCAAATCCTATTTCTTTTATTACTTCAAAGATGTATTCATGGCTTGTTGTGTCAAAAGCTCTTTCGATGTCTAGACTTAGTAATATGCATTGTCTGTTGATTAATTGATAGTATTCGTATATACATCTATGGTGTGTGTTATGGTATCTGTTATATTTCTTCATTTAGCTGCACATGCTTGATTAGGCAATACAAGTTTCTTCTCATAAAAAGGCTTTGATGTTGGTTAAACATGCCTATTAAATAATTTAAGGAATTTACAACATACACAGGATATAAATTAAATTAAACTTTAATCTATATTTCCAATATATCAGCAACATCACGTTGCCATATTCACAGTAACTTAAAATAAAGACACCTGCACGCAGGCACTATACACAGTAAATGAGGATGAAGCAGGAAGCAATTGTTTCTCCTAAAAGTCCTGATGGTGCCCCTAGCGGGCTATGTAGGTATTCTTGGCCGTTGGGCTGAAGGTCTTCTGATGTGAGTCTCCCAAATTTGGGGCTGTCTCATGCAACCAAATTTCTTGAGTTTTGGACTGTTTTTTAGGGCTGAGGCTGATTATATGAATAGCCCTTTCGAATTTGAATTTACTATGGTGTATATTACCATGGCTTTCTTCCACTGTATTCTGTGACGTGTATCCAGAGCATGGTCTGCAAGACCAAAGTGGCGTTACTGGTCTAACCAGATGTAGTCCTTGTGTTTTGAAATTCTGATATTCGCTGTCCTGCCTGTTTGGCCAAAGTTGGACAGCTTACAGCTGCAAGGGACCAGGCAAACACTAGGTAGGTCTAGGGGAAGTGGTTGGTCTTTAATGGAGCGGATAAGGGATGTCAATTTTCTATATGGTCTGTAACACAAGGTTGTCATGTTTTTTTAGGATTTTGGTAATTTTTTTCCTAGGCACCTCGGATGTAGGGAACGGTGGATTTGGAGTAATCCTTGTTGTGAAGGGTTGGGGTTTACTGGTATCATTTTTAATTTTTTTTTTTTGGGGGGGTAGCCATTGGCTGAGAAAGTGTTGAGGATGTGGTTTAGTTGTGATTAGGGCATTGTCATTTGAACAGAATGTTGGGGTGTTGGTTAAGTGTGTGTGTTAGGAAGGAGAGGAGTGTATCCGAGCCATGTGGCCAAATAGCAAACACATCGTCAACGTAGCGAAGCCATGTGGTTGGTTTTTGTGAGGCAGAGTTTAAGGCTTTTTCTTCAAAAGTCTCCATAAAAAAAAAAAAGTTGGCCAAGGGTGGGGAGAGTGGTGAACCCATGGCTGTCCCCTCTATTTGTTTGTAGAATTTTCCTTGCAAACGAAACAACGAGTTCATTGTGAACTAAAATAGGGCTGAGATATCAGGAGGAAATTTAGCTTGATTTCTTTGAGTGGGACATTTGTGAATAAGGAGATGTCAAAACTGACCATTATGTCAGAGTGTAAGGTTATCTATGCTGGCTTTGAAGCGGGCTGAGTTTTATGTGTGATGGTGTGTGCCGGTATAGTGTATGAGCGCTTTGGCCAAATGTTTAGCTAATTTGTATGTGGGCAAATCAATGCCATCCACTATGGGAAGTAATGGCACATTTTCCTTATGTATCTTTGGGAGTCCATATATACGGACAAGGGGGGGGGGGTCATGGAGTTAAACGGTTTTAATTCGTTAGTGACTTCCACAGGCCAAGAAATGGCCTTCTTAAGGAGCCTGTGGAGATTTATTTGTGAGTTGGTGGGATTGTACTCAATAGGGAGGTAAGTAGTCTCATCTGATAGTAGAGCATTAAGCTTACCTGTGTAATCCTTTTAAGTACTACTGTGGCATTACCTTTATCCGCTTTGGTGATTCTTCTTCTTATTGTGCTATCTTCTATCGAAGGTCAGCGACCATCTTGGCGAACAAACTGCGGTCTTGTGCTAATCTGAGCAGTTGTGCACTGCTCTTTCCTGTCCACGTCTTGATGTTGTCAAACCATGATATTCTTTTTCTTCCTCTAGTTCCTTTGCCATCAATTCTTCCTACCAAAATAGTTTGTAGAAGTTGGTATTTGCTGTTTCTCATGATGTGGCCAAGATATGATGTTTTTCGTTTCTTGATTATTTGTACAAGATGTTTAGCTTTGCCAGTGGATTTTAACTCCTCTTCATTGGTAATTTTTTCTGTCCATGATATCTTTAGCATTCTTCTGTATAGCCACATCTCAAAGGCTTCGATTTTCTTGATGGTCGTCACCTTCAATGTCCATGTTTCAACTCCATAGAGCAGAATAGACCACACGTAATATTTCAGCATTCGGCATCTGACTTCCATGTTTAGGTCTTTATTGCAGAATAGTGTTCTCATTTTCATGGACTGCCATGCAACTTCAATCCTTGTCTTTATATCTATTTCTGGATCCCACCGTTCATTAAGCCAACAACCAAGATATTTACATGTATATCTTGACACTTGATCAATATTTTTTCCATTAAGTGTCAGTTTCATTGATGAGGCTGGATGTTTCATATCAAGAAATTTGAGAAATTAAAAAAGAACTCGACCTCTGAACCAAAATTTCCTACTGACACTGTAGTCAGCCTTCAGTTAATTTAAAGCCTGATGCACTCAACACTCTCACGTGGCAACAACTTCGCCATTGCTCCCAGAAAATTACCGTCAGAGGATATAATGATCCAAATTGAACGTGGGATTACTTTGGTGATTACTATTTCTTTTTCAATTCCTGCAGAGGTTTATATTCCTTATTGGATATGTTGGTTTTTTCTGGTCTTGCTGTGGTGAGAACATAAGCTACATCCAGTCTAATATCGTCAGCGACGTGGTTTGGAAGATAGCGGATCCCACGTTCAATTTAGATCATTATATCCTCTGCCGGTAATTTTCTGGGAGCAATGGCGAAATTGTTGCCACGTGAGAGTGTTGAGTGCATCAGGCTTCAAATTAACTGAAGGCTGACTACAGTGTCAGTAGGAAATTTTGGTTCAGAGGTTGAGTTCTTTTTTAATTTCTCAAATTTCTTGATATGTCGACCTTCTACTTTATATTCTTTATCCGCAGCAGTGCACGAGATGTCATAAAATTGACCAAATTTATAAACTTATAAAATTTATAAACGTATAAAATTGACCAGCTCTTCTTCGAGCACCCGAATAGCTAAGTTTGCTTCAGCTAAGAGAAAAAGGGGGGTGGAAATTTGTTCTCATAGCAAAGCTTGGCTGGCATGATTATAAATTCGGAAAGCCTTTTGAGAAAAGAAACTGTGCTTAAATTTAACACAATTTGGGATTACCTGATTATCCTGGCAGCGTTTTAGGAAGGTCAGATGGTTCAGTTGTGTTGATAGCTTCAGCTTTATTTTACCATAATGAATGCAATTCTTGTAGTAAGGCCTAGACGTTGGTTAAACATGCTTATTAAATAATTTAAAGAATTTACAATGTACACATGATATAAATTAAATTTTAATCTATATTTCCAATATTTCAGCATGTTTTCACCAGTACAGCCACTCTGGTCTTGCAGACCATGCTCTGGATAGTCCAGAGAATACGGTGGAAGAAAGCCACGGTAATACACCGTAGTAACAAATTTGAAAGGCTATTCATCTAATCAGCTTCAGCCCTAAGAAACAGTCCAAAACCTCGAGAAATTTGGTTGCATGAGACTGCCCCAAATTTGGGAGACTCACATCAGAAGACCTTCAGCCCAACGGCCAAGAATACTTACTTAGCCCACTAGGGGGCACAATCAACTTTTAGGAGAAACAATAGCTTCGTCCTCATTTACTATGTGTAATGCCTGCATGCACGTGTCTTTATTTTAAGTACCTGTGAAGATGGCAACGTGACGTTGCCAAAATATTGGAAATATAGTTTAATTTAATTTTTATCCTGTGCACGTTGTAAATTCCTTAAATTAATTAATAAGCAACACAAGTTTCTGTAGAAATCTCTATATTATGTTTGAGAATATTTGAAATTATTTTATCTGTATTTAACAATGTTATACCTCTCCATTTTTTT
The DNA here is from genome assembly GCF_054136105.1 of Typopeltis vanoorti. NCBI lineage: Eukaryota > Metazoa > Arthropoda > Arachnida > Uropygi > Thelyphonidae > Typopeltis > Typopeltis vanoorti. The sequence goes on along the minus strand of NC_143567.1, from coordinate 71,387,198 downwards.
TTTTTTTTATATCCTTCAGTTTTTCTGGATTGGAAACTTTTGGTATTAAGGTGATGGATGCCCTGGGTAGCTCAGTGGATGTGCCTGTGATTAAACAAATGCTTGTTAGAAACACGGGCAATGCCACATCCACTGAGCTACCCAGGATTTAATTAGTAATGACCTGCCAGTTTAACTATTTTTTTTTTAAGTGATGAATATCTATTAACTAGCAGAACTTTGAGGATTAAATTGGTTTTCAGTACTAATTTTCAGGGGGAACATATGTTGATTTCTCTTGAAATCAGTAACATACCTGCAGCAGGTTGTAGATTGTATTTAGAATATTTTCCACTTAAATTTAATCCTTAACATTCATGAATTCAACATCATAAAGAGTCATTCAGTATTGATGAAAATAAAAACATTATCAATAAAAATTTATCCAATTTCAATTATTCATCCTCTGTTAAATGCTTATTAAAAACCTTCATTTTGGAAGTTTATTAACCAACCAGCATTCATGTGTGTATGAAGTGCACAAGGAGTGATGCATGATGTGGTTAACAGCAATTTAAATTTCAGAGGTTAAGCACAGATGAGCATTCTTATCTGCATGCTGATACTTAACTTAGCAATGAAGAGGGGCACATTAATGAGAGACAGTTGAATGTCACCAAAAATTACTTTATTCATATTCATTGCATCAAAAACACTTGCTTCTTTGACATCACCTGTTCACTATACACAGCATTCAATTCATGATGAATGTCACTCGAAGCCCTTTCTGCTTGCAAAAAAATGAATAACTTCACGGGCAACTTTTGACCACCATTGCATGGTAGTTGCCATTTTGCAACTGGAATTAGCTGTGAGGTGACAGTAGTACCACGATGCAATGGTCTTTTTGAACATTATTAACAGATCTGTGTTTTATCTCATTCCTTTTCACCATTATTAAGAAAAAAAAATTTAATTTAGCCATTTTTCCATTCTTATGAAATTATCAAGAGATGAGTAAATAGTGGCTTGTTTTTTCTCTCCATAAATCTCTTGATAACAGGCTAACATCTGTTTCTCTTTGGACTTTTAAGCCCCACGAAGCATTAGGATCCAATCCATGCAAATACTAAAAATATGCAGCACTAAAACACTACAAATATAACACGTGTATTGAAAGCAAGGCTGAGGAAAGTACGTCAATGTGCCATGGGTCTATTTGCCTTGTGGATGACTGCCGTTAGTGTTGTGTGCATAATGGAGTGTCTGAATTTACTTAAGTCTGGACTGCCTGTACTCTCATAATCACCCATTCTGAGAATGAGTAATTGTGAAAACCTTAGAACACAAGGAATTTTAAGGGTCCGAAGTTAGCAGTGCAAAGGAAATAGCTAGAGCAAAGAAAGATCAGACTATATACCTAGTCAGAAGAATAAGTGATGTAGGAATTAAATCGATGAGCAGCAGTAACAAACAGGAGGAAAAATGCTGGGAAGTGAATATAAATAAAAATGTGATCAGTAAGCTTGTTTACAATCAGCTAGTGTTTTCAAAAAGCAGCTTTTAACCTTGAGGTTCTATTGGTGGTAATGTTATATCAAAGTAATTTTCATTATTATGGGCTTACTCTAAGGAGTCAGATTCATCGAGGGAGGGAGGCCCTAAACATCACGTCATGCACTATCCAACATTTGCGCAGTATCTATCATACTTTGTTTTGAACTCATTCACAGTCAAGTCACCCACAACAGACTCTGGCAACCTATTTCACTCATTTCACCATTCTCCAAGCAAAAAATCTTATTCGGTTTTAAAACAATGTGGGATTTAATATCCCCTTAATTTAAATAATGTTTATATTGCCGAAATGAAGCCTGTTGGCTCTTTATATTTAAGTAACTTAATGGTTGCACCTTTTTGACAACTCTTATAGCAGAGTATATAAGTTCTTTTTGCTATACCCTTTGGTATTTATTTGGTCTAGCTACTCACTGATGAAGCCTCAAAGGCTGAAACTGGTCTGGATAGTGACCTCCCACCATAATGTAATAACAGCATACATTTCCTAGGAAATGTGTTTTTACATTATGGAAAATACCAACAATAGCGATCAGAACTTTACCACCTTTGCTGCGAGTTGCCTGAGATTGTACTACGTAATAGGACTACTTGCATTAGCTCACACTAGTAATAGCCGATACTTTTATAATTTACTATATTCGGCATGAAACTCTCTGATTCCAATCTTTGAGTTTCGGTTTTAAAACAATGTGGGATTTAATATCCCCTTAATTTAAATAATAATAATAAAAAATCTAGTTCTAACACCCTTGCTAACTACACTCAGTTTCCAAGGATGGCTCCTAGTTCTCCCACCACCAGACCTGTTCTGAAAAATTTCTTTTAAATTAATCTTGTAAAAACCCTTCAGTAATTTGCATGTCTCAATCACATCACACCTTTTCTGCCTATCAACCAGTTTCTGTAACCCACAAATCTTCAACCTGTTCTCATAAGGTTCATTCCATAGACCTGCCACCATCTTGGTCACTCACCTCTGAATCCTCTCCACGTCTTTATCATTGCCAAGGAACCCTAGTGCCCAGATCTGCGCACAATACTATGCAGTATGCTACCACAATTCTATATTATTCAATCAACATAAATAATTTTAATTACTTTAACTTGGCTGTTTTATTGTTTAAGAAACTACCTTCCTTCTATGTTAAATTAAATGTTCCAAAGAATTGATTTTTTTTTTTAATTGTCAATCAATTTGCCATTCAATGAATTTCTACACTAGGTCAGATGCTATAATTTACTGTATTTCTTGAACTTGTTTTTACAGAGTATAAAGTGTTTGCTTGTACACAATGATCAAATGTAGGCTTTCTCTTAAAAAAAAAAAAGTTTAAGAGGTGTAGAGCATCTTAATAAACTCCTGCAATTCCACTTTCAAATATATGAGAGCACTTAATCATATAATAAGTATGATTAAATGAAAAATATGATACAGTCAGCTCATGCTATACCAAACTCAGAGGGCTACCAGAAAGTTTTAATTCCCTTTAGAATAGCTTTGTGACTATCGGATTTCGTTCTAGTCTTTTCAATAGTTTGTTATAATGGTGTTTGCTACACATTGCAAGACAACTGTAACAGTTCGAGCTTGTATTACTAACTACGTGCCTTACTAAAATAACATTCAAATTCTAACATTATTGGCTGAAAGAATTCTATAATTTTGTGTATGACTCAGTGAAGGTTATAATAGACATAGGTAATATTTTGCAGCTTATCGAGGCTGGAGTAAGAACTCGGTCATTCCTAGAAGCTGGCTAAGAATATTATTAGGAAGCATATGAGGTGTAATTCTTTTTTCATGGTGTAAAATATATGGAGTGGGCTACCATTATACAGGTAATGGACAAAAAAATGGAAACAGTGACATGTTTCAATTAACATAGCATTGGTCTGTCGTGGAAGTCGAGTACAGCCTGTATTCTTCAAGGGAGAAACTGTCAGTGCTTCGAACTCAATAGGAGGAATTTTACAGCATTCAATCGACAGAAACTGGATCAATTTGCATTTCCTCTTTGGAGGTGGGAAAAGTTGCCTAAGAGCTTGCTCCCAAATGGCCATGACAGATAAAGCATCTCACTGTCATGTTCAATAAACCACTGGGCGACCAGATTTGCTCAATGAATGGGAGCATTATCCTGTTGAAACACGGCTGGCTGCATAGGAGAAAAGTGTGTCAATCTGGGATGAAGCTGATCAATTATGACCGAAAGATAACGTGCAGCATTCTAATACAACAAGTGGACTCAAACCATGCCATGAGAATACACCCCAGACCATTACCAAACCACCAAAACCTTTCACAGTTGGAAACAAGCAATCTAGCTGGTAAGCTTCTTTCAGCTTACACCACTATTTGCATTTGCAGCAAAAAGTGCTGCATGTTGTCATTCCATTGGACATGATGCCATGCATAGATGGGACAACCTGACTGTGATATACAACTCTGTGTAGTTCCTGGCACAGAGTTTTTGTTGAAATAGGTTTCTCACGACTGTGTTTAATTTTTTTTTTTTTTTTTAAAGCAATTTCTCAGCAGTAGCCTGCTCATTTTTCATGGTACAAGACACTAATATTCAAACATCCCTCAAAAGTGCAGTAAGCACTTTTGTCCACTATTGCATTTTGCTGATGTTTGTCCTGTTAATTGCCATACTGTTCCTCAACTAACATGTGCAATTTCAGCTGTTCTGGTCACAGATACACCTACCAGCCCTGGCTCCAACAATCAGGACTCTTTCAATGTCACCGAGGTCCTTTCTGGATTCCATTCTAACATGCAATAAACATCAGCAGGCCTCTTTTTGCCTTTATACACATGTCCCTAAGAATATCAGGAGTACATTCACATATCAACTGCATCTATGTTTGGTGCATCCTAGATGCTGCATTGAAACTAACAATAACACGACCCGATCGCTCAGTGTTTTCATATTTTTGTCCATTGCCTGTATATTGCGAGTTAGGTAAATGTGTTCAAGGAGAAATATATATTTAAGTATATTTAAATATATATAAAATCTTTGGCAGTGCATAATAGTTCAGACATTCATTACTAAATATGTTGCTTAACTACTTGTTTGTCTATTCTTCCAACACTTGTTCAAATTCATCACTCACTTATTCAAAAAAGGGTCACAACTACCTACTCACACTTGGATGGACAGGTCAAAAATCTTGGAAATATGAGTCTAGCTACTTAATTTCTAAAACTTAAAATGTGCACTGCAGTTAGTGTGATGCTTAAGGTCTAATGGAATACACTTTCTTGTATATTTGAACAGATTTTTTTTTATGTGCAATACAGTCAACTTTCAATACATCAAGCTTTACTTAAAAGAAACCTGTCACAAACTTTCCAGGAAAGGTATATTAGTCTTTTGGTTCCTATGTATTTGTAGGAAGAGTTGGTTGTATCTGAAAATTAATAACATTTTCTGGTTAACCTCCCTACTGTGCCGAGGTGGATGAAATAGTGAGACCAAATTGGACTTCTTATCCATCATGTTATTCAACAGGTGTTACAGAATCATATTCAGATTTAGTTGGATGTCGATAGACATCATGGCCGGTAGGGGGTAACTGATCCCCCTAGCAAGATGCACCCATTGATTTTTTTTTTTTTTTTTTAAATATCAAATGCTTTACTGCTAAAAAGACTTTTCTTTGTTTGTGAACTCCCTAAGGCTTTCTTTTACTGATTTCCATCTCTCCCATTTCTAAGTGCTGGTGGTCATTACAGAGAATTCAGTGACCATAGCAATAGTTTGCTTTAGTGAATTTTCTTTGAAATAGCACTCTATGAGGGCTTCAATCTGGACTTTTTGGCAGTTGTTAGTCATTATCTGCTTCCATGTGTACAGTAATTTACTGTTTATCAGTAAATTATTGTAAAATCAGCTAACAATTAGCTAAAGTTATATCAAAAAATTAATTCAATTTTTTAATTCAAAAATTAAAAAGAAACAGCACAAATGCAAGCAAAAATAAGTATATTGTGAACTATATAAGGTCTGTCAGTGTCAATAGAATTTTTTCACTTCTGTAATCTCAAGTGTGGAGGCATACTGAAGATTATAAATACTTATAAAATTGCCTTCAACATCTGTTGATGCATTTGAAAACTACAGAAAAAAAATTAACAAAATCAAAAATATTCTAATAATAGTATATAATAAAACTCCACCTAAATAAATTATACATGCAATTTTGCAATATACTGCATAATAACTCTTTTATTAAAGCCATGATACGTTTCTCAGAATAGTGAAAAAAATTATATATTCTATCAGTTGTAAAAATTATATGCTATTTATCTCTGCATAATTTTAAAACAACTTTTTAATCTTACATATTCACTACATTTTTTTTTTTTTTTTACAGCAACTGCTCTTTAAAACCTTTGTTTTAATCTCTCAATAATGACAGTACATTAACGTTTGAATAACAAATCCAAATGTAAATACATACATTAGATGGACGAACAAGGAATTATGGACCAACAAACACTGAATTACAAGCCTGTCAATGTTATAAATCAAATACTGATGCAATGATTATAATACAACCATTTTTTCCCCCCTCCCACTCCAACACAGAGTTATAGCCTAGGAACATAATGCTTATATAACAAGAACCTTAGGAAAAGTGCCATGCATTAAAAGAATAAATATAGTACATCTGAAAATCAGGGCATGTACATTAACAAACCAGCAATTTTTATTACTGCTGGCATAAAATGCATACAAAATCAGTCACACTATAATGAAAACCTTCTTGAAATCTATTTAACATAACAGATATGTAATTTACAAAATTTGAGCATATCGTATTGACAATTATTACTTCGGTCAACAAACACTGAGATAAATTAATATACATCTATGGAACATGCCATTAAATTAAAATTTTTCTGAGAAACACTCAGTAAATCACACAAAACATAGGGAATCAAAAATATAAAACTTTTATAAATATAAGGTCTCCTAAAATATCACAATGTAGTGTTTTACATTAAACAAGTAACAAGTAGTACCCATGTCTTCAAACTTGAAAAGTCAATACAGAACCCCCTCATTACCAGATATTTTATCAGTCATACATAAGGCTTGATGACAATGAGTAAAATCTGCTTATTAATGCAAGTATTATGGTCAAAGAGAAAGGGGACTCCCCTGATGCTAAATAATAATGAACAATTTCCTTTCAAAAAAGCCCAACTAAAATTACCATATGACAATTAAAAAAACTCAAATTCTATTTTTAATACACTCACACAATCTCAAAAAATGATGTGTGGAACATGACATTTCAGTGTTACTTAACATACTAATGGCACTAAGAGTTAAGCAGTCCCTACTAATTAAATTTTATAATGGGACTTAAATTCCAACTTTAACATTGCTAATAAGTACACTTCAAAATTTTGTGACTCACCATACATATGTAATAATTTTACTGTTAGTATTTTGTAACAATGAGGGAGTTGGTATTGCTTAATTGCACTAAGATGTCATGACAATGGCATAACATGTAAACTTACTACTTTTAGAAACTAGGATATGGAGTTGAGCATGACTAGGTAGCTTTCTTTTTTGAATAGCTCAAGAGCCACTCATTGTCATTAGTGAACGAGAAACAAAAAAGTAGTTTCTCACATCAGACTAATATCACAGGATAGAAATATCTAGTCCTAGTTCTGGTTAGGGGAGAAAAAAAAGGGGTAGGGAATATTTTAAAAATGTATCGGAATTATGGCAGTAGTAATGTATATATACATATATATGTATGTGTGTGTGTGTATACATATATGCATACACACATATGCATGCATATGTATATGCATATACGTGTGTATACATGTGTGTGCATGCACACATGTAAATATATATGTATATATAGATGCCAGACAATCATATAAATAAATCTCAAACTACTTTTCTTATGAAAGCAGTTAAAATATGGAGTATTTCTGACATTGGTAAATGAGTTTTAGATTTCTCTTCTTAATAAAGAACACAACCAAGTGTCATTTTAGTCGTTGGGTGACATTAGCAAGAGCGACGGCAAATGCTTGGAGGGCACTAAATGGGTACTGGAAATCCAGTGTATATGCATTTCCATCTATTCGTCCAAACTGCATCACCTAAAAAAAAATGTCAAAATAAATCAAGTTATTTCTTTCCACTTTAAATATATTACACTTATCTTTTATTCCATTAAAGTTAAGTTCCTTTCTTTGCAATAATAGTTTTTATCCAACCCTAACATACCCATCTAAAAATTACTGAATGAAGGTTTCATTTTCTATATCTGTAGTTATTAATAGCAATGCATGAACTTTAAAACATGAATTAACATGATATCTGCCATGCAGAATTTAATCATATTTAAGTCATTTTTTAAAAAAAAAAAAACATCCCTGGTAAGCTCTGGAGAAATACTCAGTGCATATTCAGAGAATGGCTGCAAACATGAAAATGCACAGTGAGATTTCAATTACAATTAAACAGCAGAGTTCAGTTGGAATGCATAAAAATGTTAATACTTAAATATAATGATCCATTGCTTCCAGCATTATTTATTATTATTACACCATATGCTTTTCAAAGAATCAGGAATATGCTGTATATTAAGAAAGAAAAAAAAATACAAATGCACTGAAAAAGTTGAAAATCCACAAATGAAAATTTTCAGATCAGAAATTCAGAATGTTGTGCATTATTGTTGCTGACATGACACACAACTTTTCCCCATTTGCTGTCTGTTTTCCTGAAACTACTGAAAAAGGGCCTGTCTTACCCTCTATGATAATTACAAAGCTGATATTTCATTTATGCATTGGGATATTAATTCATGGTGATTATCAAAAATTCATATGTACCCTCAATGATTGTAGAGTACTATTGTTAGATCCTGAATGGATGAATTCAAAGAAATTATTCATTCAGAATTTAACATGAGAATTCTAGCTAACTTAGATAATACCTGCTCACCAGCAGAAAATTCTGATGTGTTTTATAGGAAATTGTGTAATAGTATATGAATTGTATCAGAAATAATCGTAGTCAAAAACTAAACTGGAGAATTATCAGATATTATGATTTTTGTAAGAAGGAAATAGTAGTTAAATTTTGTCCTATTAAGCTGTCTGGAACTTTGCAAATTGCCAGATAGCAAAGAGCACCAGTGCCAAGGTCGCGTCTGAAATGCACGTGTCGGCCATAACACCGCAGGGTGCTGCATACACAGAAGATGATGCAAGCACACTTCCCTAGAAGACAGCACCTAACGGCAGTAAGGAAATTGAGGATCATCTTGAGGGCATAAAAATTAAGGGTCATGCGCAAAAGAAGAGAAAGAATACAAGGCAATACGCGCAATATTGTGGGGCTTTTTGTTCCTGACTTCACCTCGAGGATTCCTAACCAGTGGACGGAAAAAGGACCAGCCAGGGTCCTATGATGTTGGGCAGCTGGTATCTTGTTCTGAGTATGCTGAACAAGATCCCACGACGAGCTGCTCACAAATCATCGGCCTACAGAGAAAATGTGCCAGTCGCTGAATGTCTCATTCGATAAGGAGTGGAGATAACCCTCAGTCGAAGCAGTAATAAGTTCAAGTTCGGAAAATGTAGAAGGAACGACGTAGCCATAAGCCAGGTGCCGAGACAACGATCGAAGGATGACCCGAACAACACGTGGCAGTTAACAGACCTTCGGAAAGAACTGGGTAATGTAGAGACCTTTGCTGTATGTTTTGAAAGAGATAGAAACTAATGTTAGAATAAGTTATGTGGACAAGCCATAGACTCTGATAAGAATTCGTAATTTGAGATCGCATAATTCTGTTGAACAAATAAATGTCTGGAATGAATCTATATAGTTGCATGTGACTGAAATTATATGTGTATTTGTGGATGATTTTGATCCTATGATTTTGTGGAGGGATTTTGATGATTAAGATGTCTTTAAGAGTAGCATGCATAAGAGAATTGATTTATAGTAATATCATCACTTAGTTCTATTGTTTTGGATGATTAGTATTGTGATCCGAGTGTATTTTTGATAAGTTTAGCATTGTGTAACTAGCATAGCATGAGATATCAACCTAGTAAGAGATTTGGAAGTATTAGTATTTTAATCCAATCTTAGTTGTAATTGTCATTTGTTCCAATAAACATGTTTTGTTGCAAATACCTGACTCATGCCTGAATTCGAGATTTCAAATTACCACTTGCAAAAATTAGAATCATAGCGGGAGGGATTTTGATGAATGAGATTAAGTAATAGATCATTGGTCACGATTGCAATTAGTACCGATATCATTTAGAGTGTGTTAGAGTGAATGCCAACCAATCTAGGAATATTCCCTGAACCTGAATAAACTCATGTTATAGGATACTGGCTGGCACAGCCGAAAAGGAATCATTCCTAGGTAGGGTCGAGTTAGGCACACATAAAGAAATATATAAAAGAGGAGTTTGTAAGACAAATAAAATAAGTTAAGAATAAGATAATAGTAATAACACAAAAGGAAATAAATATATAACACTATGTTAATACTGTCTGTTAAGTTTAGATTATTACTAAACCGATATCATTAACCGACACTATGTTAATACTGTCTGTTAAGTTTAGATTATTACTAACTTCATACCAACAACTTTAGTGCTTTGGCTAATTTTTTTTTCTTCTTATACCTAACATATTTTGCACTTGGCTTTGCACCACACCAAATGGCTTATTCTGTTGTTTATTTGCATATGCAAATTTGCTGTCTTCACTAAAATGGCTGAAATATTTTATGCTATAGGTTCTCCACTGAGAATGCAGGTAACTAAATATGGATAACTTACTTCAAACTAAACATTCACTGGTATAAAATTTCCTTCCACATCAGTCATTTTCAGTATAGGAATGTAACACAACAACATACAAACCTAACAGAAAAAAAATATGTTTCCATGATTTCTCAATTATTTATGTTCAAATGAAAATCTGATCTTGAAAACCCTATCTGGCCTGAACCCAGCTTGTTTTCCAAATTTCTCTACAATAATTTTTCTAAACCTCTTCTGAAGAATGCTCAAATAAATCTTACCTACGATACTCAGTAGATAAATTCCTAAGTGAGAAATTACATTTACTTTTTTTATATATAGATCGGTGTATGAGAGCATTACTTCAATCATCAAGAATTTGACCTTCTCAAATAATACAGTATAGCCACTCTAAAACTTTTATTTGAGCATTTCTAGTTGAATGTCATCTACTTCAGCTCTCTTTCCATGTCAGGTTTCTGATGAATTTTTAACTCTTAAGTACTGAGATGTATAGTGCAGACTGCATTCCTCTTAAATTTTTCTATCACTGTTCTGTTACTTATTAACTCACTTAATAATCTTTCGAAAATAATTACTCCAAACATCCACAATATCTTCATTGTCACCTTTATCATTTGATTCCTTTTCCAGTATTCTGTTCTCCATTTTCTCCCGAGCGCCCCTTTGATTTTAAGAGGTTTTGTGTGGCCTGGTTGGAAGGATCACGGTGCAATCAGTTTATTTTTTGGAGTGGCGCTAGTGTCGCCGTAGCACGTGGCGGTGAATTTGAGCTGTGCAGAAGAAAGTGATTTTTAATCGGTGAATAGTCCGCTTTTTCCCCCGTTTTTCTACGTTTTTGAGTGCTAAATTGTTTCTCTGAATACGAGTGTACTTCAGTGGTTGTTTTTTGGAAGTTAGTTGCTGTCGCGATATAATATATTTTGGCACCGTCGGAATCGAACGCGTAACGGTGGAAGACAAAACGAAGCTAAGTTACTGTATTTAGTTATATTTCATTTTATTTAATTATATTTAGTACTTAAATGTTCTGATGTTTGTACGTTTTTTCCTCTTATTTATTAATTGAATAATTATTAAAGATTACGCTACTCGGCAGTAAGGAATGATGGTGGATTCAGCAACAGTCGCAAGTGGCGTAACGGCAAGTCCTCCGCCATTTAAGAACTCAATTATTAGCAATATCATAAGGGACTTTGTGGCATGCAGTACTGGCGGCATGTATGCGTCTCGTGAATTACATATGTGGCTTGTTAAAGAGAGTGGAGAGCGTATGTGCGCAAAATGCAGGCAGTTGGAGGAAATAAGTACATTAGATATATCGATATCCGACTTTGTTGCTCCAGGAACGGGGAAATGAATGAATGGAACGAAGACAAGTAGTATGATAGCAGAGAACGAGAAAATAATAGTTGATAGTGTGGAAGGTGTGAGTGACTGTGGAAGTTTAGGAGATGGTTTTGTTTGGGAGAGTGAATTTAGATTAAGAGTGACTGACCTGCAGAGGGAGATAGATGAGTTGAAAGAGGAGGTGGAATGTCTTGTGAATGAGAGCAGAAGTATGAAAGATAAAATTAGGAGAATGGAAGAGATAAATGCAAGGCGAATCAGAGTAGGAGAGAGAGAGAATTTAGGGAGTATGAGTGAGAGGTATGGGGGTGCTAGAAGAGGAGAGAATGGAAACAGTAGAAGAGAGGGAATGAGAGAGAGGTATGGGAATGCTAGCAGACGAGAGGATGGAAACAGTAGGAGAGACGGAATGAGAGAGAGATATGGAAGTGCTAGAAGAGGAGAGAATGGAAACGGTAGGAGAGATGGAATGAGAGAGAGGTATGGGAATGCTAGAAGACGAGCGGATGGAAACAGTAGTAGGAGAGACAGAATGAGAGAGGGATATGGAAGTGCTAGAAGTGGAGAAAATGGAAACAGTAGGAGAGAGGGAATGAGAGAGATGTATGGGAGTGCTAGGAGAGAATGGAAAGAGTAGAAGAGAGAGGTATGGGAATGAAAGAAGAGGAGAGAATGGAAACAATAGGAGCGAGGGAATGGTAAGAGGTATAATGTATGGCGACTCAATGATCCGTGGTGTTCAAGATAGGATGCGTGAGGAGTGTTTGCCAGGAGGAACAATAGAAAGGGTGGCTATGGCAATTAAGAGAGGTGAAAGGGTGGATGAGATGATTGTGATGGTAGGAACGAATGACTTGAGTGGTAATGTAAGTCGGGCAGCGAGAGATATGAGATTTTTGCTTGAGACTGTACGGAAGAAGACAGAGAGAGGAAAAATAGTGTGCGTGTTGCCTAGGTATGATAATGATGAGCTGAGCAGAAGAGCGGTGATATTGAATGGCATAATAGCGAGAATGTGTGACAAGAGAGGACTGGTATATGTGGATGCCTGGAGTGTGTTTGAGGAAAGAGAGGAGTTGTATGCGAGAGACCGTTTACATTTGAATGAGGAAGGACGTAGGCATCTGGAGAGATTGCTGTTCTGAACGAGTCAGTGTGTCCCAAGGAGGATGATAGCAGGGATGGCCTCTTGTGGGAATGGATACTTGGGAGAAGGGAGACAATGTCAGGTAACACTGAGCCCAGTGGAGTCCAGAAGAGATAATGCTGGGTATAGAAACAATGGCATTTATATGCTGTATACTAATGCCAGGAGTATCCGGAATAAGGGAGAGGAATTGGTGGCGCAGATAGCATCAGCCTGGCCAAAAATTATTGCGATCACTGAGACGTGGTTGACAGAAGGGGATATAACAACAGGAATAGAAGTCGCTGGGTATAGCATTTTTCGTCAGGATAGGAGGGGAAAGCGTGGTGGTGGGGTACTGCTTATGATAAGTGATGACCTATGTCCTCTAAGAGTGGAGAATTTGGAAGGAAGTGAGACAAATGATTTTGAGAGCGTATGGTGTGAGGTAGAGGTAGGCAAGACAGGATATTTAGTGGGGTGTTGCTACAGACCCAGGAGCACAGAGGATGGGGACCAGGAGATGTTTAGACAGCTAAGTTTGGCAAGTGCAAGAAGAATGATTGTTATGGGAGATTTTAACTTCAGTAGTATAAATTGGAGAGAGGAAGATGCATGTAGCAATAGGGGAATGGAATTTCTAGAATTCTTGAGGGACAAATGTTTTAGGCAACATGTAACAGAGGGAACAAGAGGTTCAAAAATTTTGGATTTGGTTATAGCATCAGAAGAGTTGATAATAACTGAGTTGACGTCTCTCCCACCAGTTGGAGAGAGTGACCATATGGTGTTAACTTGGAAAATGAATAGACATGCAGGAGTATCAAAGAGACGGGAACTTATGTGGAATTATAAGGCAGGTGATTATAATAGTCTTAGACGTCAACTTCGGGAAGTTTCATGGAGGGAGGAATTGGAAGGAAGGGATATCACCAGTGCGTGGGAAATTGTGAAAGAATATTTGTTATCAACAATGGTAAGTTGTATACCACGAGTGAAGAGGACGCAATTTGGAGTAAAGTGGATGACAAACAATATTAAACAGGAATTGCATGCGAAAAAGAGGCTATGGAAGAGATATAAGGAGATAGGTGAAAAGATGCATGAGGAATATAAGACACAGGCCAGAAGAGTGACTAGTGTGGTAAGGAAAGCGAAACTGGAATATGAGAGGAGATTGGCCCTAAGATCCAAAGAAAATCCTAGGGAATTTTTTAGCTATGTGGCCAGTAGGAGGAGAAATGACTGTGGAAGAATGATATTGTGGGATAAAAATGGGAATAGAGTGACTGATGCAGAGGACATAGTGGAATTGTTCAATGAACACTTTATTGGAGTATTTCATCCTAGAGGAGTCAGTTTTAATGCTAGAGGGATGGGACTGGTACGAGGTCTAGAGGTACAGGAGGAGAGTGTGTTTCAGATACTGAGTACTCTGGATGTCAGTAAAGCTGTGGGACTGGATGGTATTTCGCCACGAGTTTTGAGAGAATGTGCTAGGGAATTGACAGTACCTTTAACGTGGCTTTTCAATGAAAGTCTGACTTTGGCAAAGGTGCCCAGGGAATGGAAGGAAGGTAAGATAGTGCCATTGCATAAGGGTGGTAACAGACTGGAAGTGTCTAATTATAGGCCAGTCTGTGTGTCATCAGTAGTTGTTAAGATCTTGGAGAAAGTAGTGAAGGACCGTGTACAGCATTGGGCAGATGAGGGTAATGTTATCTGTGAGAATCAACATGGATTTGTGAAAGGACGCTCTTGTTTTAGCAATATGCTAGCCTTTTATAATAAAGTTACAAGAACATTAGATGAGAGAAAGGCATATACTGCAATTTTCTTAGACTTGGCGAAGGCATTTGACAGGGTGCCACATGATAAGCTGATATTTAAGTTGCAGCACATGGGTCTGGATGTCAGATTGGTCAACTGGATTCAGGATTGGCTGTCTGATAGGTATCAGAGAGTTGTGTATGGTGGAGCAGTTTCCAGGAGGCAGAGGGTTACAAGTGGGGTCCCACAGGGCTCAGTACTAGGACCTATATTGTTTAACCTTTATATCAATGACATAGCCAGTGGATTGCAGGGGGATATTCAGTTGTTTGCAGATGATGCGAAGCTGGGAAGGATTATTAGTAATAGTGCAGATGTGGTAGCCCTGCAAGAGGATTTAAATAAGCTAGATAGATGGGCAAATGAATGGGGGTGTCAGTTTAATGCAGCAAAATGTAAGGTCTTGAGGTTTGGGAAACATCGATGGGATGCTGCATACTCTATGGGAGGAGTTATACTGGAGGAAGTAGGGGAGACAAGAGATCTGGGGTTGATGATTGATAGAAACCTGAAGTTTAGGGGACATATTGCAAAGGTGGTGAAGGTAACACAGAGGATTGCTGCTATTATGAGAAGGACACTGACCTGCAGAGATAAGAGGGTTATCATTCCGTTGTATAAGTCTCTGATCAGACCACACTTGGACTATTGTTCTCAGATTTGGTCCCCAGGATTTGAAGGGGATAAATTAACTGTGGAAAGGATACAAAGACGGATGACAAAGATGGTTTCAGGACTGTACAAGGATAGTTATGAGGATCGGCTGAGAGAATGTGGACTGCAGAGTTTGGTGGATAGAAGAAGGAGAGGTGATATGATTGAGACTTTTAAACTGTTGAGAGGTGGTTACAGGGTTGACACTGGGGAGTTCTTTCGCTTGGTTGATCAGCGGGAAGGAGTGATGACAAGAGGCCATCCCTGGAAGTTATGAAAGGAAACTGTGAGCAAGAGGGTAAGGAGTGGTTTCTTTGTGTGGAGGGTGGTTGAGCCGTGGAATGCATTGCCTGATGGAGTGGTGGGAGCGAGAACGGTCAGTGAGTTTAAAAGTTTAAAGAGTGGTATGATAGACTGTGTTTCTCAGGGGGGGGACCTCCCCTCAGTGAGTCTTGACAGACTTTATGTCTTAGGAAGGACCTCCCTCGATGAGTCTTTTGACTCCTTGGAGGCCTGAATAATAATAATAATAATTTCTAAACGTGTTTAGAAATGGAGAAAAGATTCAAGAACAATTTACCACCTCCGTGTTATTTTTCTTCTATATTCTTACTAATGTTTTCCTATGACATTTGTTCAGCTATTTTTTTTTCACCCATGGCTTAGCTTTCTTACATTTGTCTCTGTATTCCGCTGAGGCATCTGCTGAATTCCTTCCTTTGAACTTTCAATATTTTCTTTTTCAGGACTACCTCTAACTTCTTGAGTCCATCATGAAGTTTGGGTTTTTCTATCCTTGATAAAAATTTTACCATATTCCCACCTAGATGAATCAGTCGATGTTTTTGTCATAGTTTGCTACTGAGTCTGCAGGTTTTCCCTCTAATTCTTTTTTTGAATAATATTTGTATATTTCAGCTTACAGTTCACCTGAAAGCTGCTTGACATGCAACACAAAGCAGCTATTCTTTTTTTCTTTGTTTGATGTCCTTTCTAATTAGGGAAAAAAAACAACTTCCTTAGTAGAACCTTCTGAGAGTCAACATGCATAAATAAGTCTCATTGTCCAATTTCCAATTGTGAAATTTGCCAGCATCCCTGCTCGAGATTACCTACTATTCAAGAAATTTATGTTGGTATCAGGGACCTGTAAACCAAGCAGGTTTGCATAACAACAAAGTATTAATCAATTCAAAGTGAACAGAAATCAAATAAAAAAAGCTGGCAAAATTCCTTGTTAGTTGCAGTTTGTGATATGGAAATGCATTAGCAATTTTTGGACTGTCATAATTCAATTGTGAAATAATGTGTGTTAAATTATTTGACTTAGTAGTCATTATTAATGAATACCTCCAATATATCATATATTCTTGCTGGAGAGTTTTTTTTGAGAATTGTTTTTTTTTTTTTTTTTTTTTTTTTTTTTTTTTTTTTTTTTTTTTTTTTTTGTTAAGTGTACAAATATGGAAAGCTATTACTGAATGACAACAAATCAAGAACATTCATAGCTCAGCTTGTATCATCTGTGTTTTGGATGGAAAGAAATGGATTTGAATCCTATCTAGGATGCAAAGAACCTTTATAACGGAAGGTACGATTTTCACTCATTTCTTGAAACAAAGTGCTCTTTGAACCCGTGAAGGTCATTGGAGAAATCCAGTGACCTGCACGGTTCAAAGCAAAATGGGCCAATAATGTAAACTCTATCCACACTATGACCTTTAGAGAATGTAAGGGAACTTGTTGAAATATATGCAGTTTGGAGTGGTTAATATTCTACAAACATGAAAATGCACTTCATCATTCGATAGGATGTCCTAGGAGAATCCTTGTCTA